>NW_005187651.1:271434-316705 GCF_000239375.1 Pundamilia nyererei | reverse complement strand
ATATTTCACTCAGCTACATGATGTATGTGTTTTGCTGTGATGAGTGCATTCCTGTTAATCTTGTTTATACCCACGAGGACAGTGTCACACACACATAGACACACACACACACACACACACACACACACACACACACACACACAAGTGACACAATAAACATTCTTGCCAACGGTTTCACAGTTATCTTCTAATCTGCAGGTGGTCACTACATCAAATGATACACAGCAATGTGGGAAGAGAAGACTGCAGGGAAATAAAGCTGTAATAAAAAGATGGAGTGGTGAAAAGGGGTTTGGATACTACTTCTTCTCTTGGCTGAGTGTCAATGAATAGAAATAGCATAATTTTGATTTTCTATAAAAAAAATGCAATGAGGTTCCTTTAAGCTGGTCGCTTTAGTTACCATTTAGTTTGCAGGTTAAAATTGTTGATGTGAAACATACCATAAAGTCAGTATGATGCATTGGCATGGCTCATATTAGCCATCTGCCAAGCTAGTATCAGCTAATATCAGTATAAATCTTTTAAATGCCTCATGCATTTAAATTGAAAAACTAAAGAACAGACATGAGAAACACACTTTCAGAGATGCCGATACTGTATATTTTGCCCACAAGAGGGCACTCTGCAACATTCTTGTTAGCTAGACACGTGTTTGAAAACATAACAAACATAACAGTCAGCTGAGGTTAGCAGAATCAAGCAAAGCATTAAATAACTAAACATAAATTTTCTTATACATTTGTTTAACTTTTATGTGTCTGAAAGAAAAAGGAGTACTGGACATTATATCAGAATATGAGATTTTTAAATAGGCAAATGTCAGGCAGTGATGTTAGAAATGCTTTATCAGTCAGGCTCTAATCAACCCTGGTTTTCATTCACAGATTTGTGATATACACACTTCACACCTGTTAGTTTATGCAGTTTCAGCTATTGTTCATTTTCAAGGAACAACCAAGAGACCTCTGTGTATTTCACTTTATATCAAACAAATTTGTCAGATGTAGCTTCTGAAAACTGACTTATGACACTTACTGTGGCTTTTTAGACATATATACTTTTTATTTAATAATTTATTTATAGCAGCATCTCATCTTGGATGTTGACTTAACCTTTTTCAGTGCAGCTACGCTGTAAATGTTGCAATTTACTTGCAGGCGTCTTATGCAATGATAAAGTTAGATTGCACACAACTTAACGTTTAGGTGGGTAAAAATGTTTCAGCCAGACATTGTCCTGCATACGTTTTAAGGTAGGTAATGACAGAATTATATACGGGCAATTTTAGACCCATCAGAGATGATTGTGCAGTGACTCAAATTTCCATTATAAATCCCCCCACATCAGTCAAGTGGACACACCTTTTGGGGGGGGGGAGAGAGAAACTGTCCCCTCCCTGTAAACCCTGGTCAAATTCTCTTTGAACACAAAATACAGAGGTTTAATGAGCTGAAACAATCTGTGCCAAATAACAAGAGCTGGCTCATGCATGCTCAGCAAATGTGTTTGTCTCTCAAGTTCTAAAAAATCTTTCTCCAACTTGTCTGCTTCCCTGAATCTGACCCATCACCCCTTGTTTTCTGTGTTTGTCCTCATCACGCCTACAACTGAGCAGGGCTGCTCTGTACTTGAACTACACCCACACTCCAGTCTCCCAGCGAGTGGACAAACATGTTATTTCCCAAATCAGAAATCCATTTGCAACTTCTTGCAAACACTTCCCACACAGACAAAACGGTATTAAGAGCTCGACAAGAGCAAACTGTCCTTTTTTTTCCCAGACGCGTAACCCTGCAATCAACCCTGCGGGATAAAACTACACACGCTTTAGTTTTAGGTTCTTCAGGAGTCTCCACTCTTTTCTCTTCTCTTTGCAGCAGTTAGATTACTGAAAAACAACAGGAACACCGTGCGCTGTCTGATTGCATAGTTGCACAAAATGCAAACTTTTTTCCGCTTTGTTTGATTTTTCTGTCCAGATAAAATGCAGAGGATGGAAAAGAAAAACAAAAGTCAGATTAGTGCTGGTGAGGTCACTAGGGTTTAGGTGGTGTGGCTTACATCCTTTTCGACTGGAAATCACGACACTAGTTCTTGAAAGAAGCTTTTCTCCTCGCCAGTTTCACTCACTTTCCTGGCCAGGTAAAACGTGGCCTGGCTAAATCAATTTTATTCCCGACTTTTCAGAGTCTCATCTCATGAGATGTTGTCTGGTTCCGTCAGTTTATTATCAAGTATAATCTTGTAAAAGGAATTCAAATCAAATTACATGGAGATCTGTGGCTCTGCTAGATCAAGCAGCGTTGGAGTGGCTGCTTGACATACGCAGAGATGCTGTTTCACTTGCATTGCGCTGATCGATTTCTTCATGACTCACAGACTACATTGAGAGAAAAAAAGAAGAAAAGCTTAAGTTTAAGTGTTTCTTACATCTCCCCCACTGTCTTTAACACCTAGGATGTTTGGGTGCTGAGAAAGCTCCACCACAGCGTCCAGTGGCAGCTCCAGCCCCGTGTTTGCCGGCACGCTGTAGAGAACCACCGGCACCGGGCTGCTGTCCGCCAGCTGCAATAGAGAAAAAACAGAGGTGAGACCTCAAATAAAACACCTGTTGAAGGTTCCCAAACTTTCCCTGTCTTTTCTTCATTTACAGTGACTCGGATCAGGCTCAGACTATAAGAAGACAATTCCTGGTGGCCTGGCCGGCTGACATTCAACTATGTGCAACTATTAAAACTGCGATGGGCAAATAATGATCGCGAATCGTGGAAGCAACAGTGAGCAGGTACTGCAGTCAGAACTGCAGACCACCACACATAATCAATTAAACATTGTCTAGAGTGCAGTGTTGATACAGCTTCTGCCATGTTTGCGTGCATGGAAAGATTCCTGAAAATGAAAACAGCTGGCTCTAATTATTCTGTGATAATCAGCAC
Organism: Pundamilia nyererei; assembly: GCF_000239375.1. Lineage (NCBI taxonomy): Eukaryota > Metazoa > Chordata > Actinopteri > Cichliformes > Cichlidae > Pundamilia > Pundamilia nyererei. The sequence goes on along the minus strand of NW_005187651.1, from coordinate 313,766 downwards.
AGGTCCGATCACAAGCCTGAGGGTGAAAAACAAAGACACTTTATTCCTTGTTATCAAACTCCGGTTGGACTAGCAGCAAAATGAAAGAACACTCACACTAAAACTTCCTCCCACGTGGTGCTCATTTAATCTTCTTTCATTATCTTCTAAAAACACTTTTTGTACTCGTAAATCTAACTGACGTCGAGCTCAGCAAAGCGTAGATAATATATATATATAATGCAATATGTAAACCCAAAGGGCCGTACTGCTTTGTTGTAATAAACAGACATGCTTTACTTGAGAAGTGGAGAAATATTATTTTAATAGGTTTTTTTAAATACAGAAGCTCCTCATAGAGAATTCTTAGAGTAACTCTGAAATCTGCATAATTTTCAGAATTAATAAGCACACACATTTATATAGTTGTTTTGACACACATGATCACATGGAAATATAATGAATTTTTGTTTTTGTATTCATCTCTGTTGCATCTTTTCCCCTCCTCTGAGAGTGCTGCGGCACCTCGCTTTGGGAAGCACTGATTGTTCATCCTTTTTTTTTAAAAACACCAAATCAAGGCCTAACCCCAAATTTGCGTGGCACTCTGTTTTCGTGTGTTTGCGCTGACCTTTGTGAAGTGATGGATCAGTGCCCGGCTGTCCATCTTCCCCTTGTAGAAGCAGGGTGTTACCACAAGCACAGCGTCGGCTCCGGCTGCTGCCGTCTTCTGCGTGAGCTGGATCGTGGCTCTGGTGGCTGAACAGGAAAAGGAGGAAAGGAAACAACTTCAACACAGACTTTCACTTTTGACTAATTTAATCAAGCAGAATCGCTAGATTCATGAACCTCCTCTGTGCTCTGCAATAGTTACATTTACATTATATTACCCCACCCCTCAGTCCACAGAATAATTGTCTGGCACGAAACTGGTCCATGACACAAAAAGCTCGGGGAGCACTGGAATAACCCGTTTTGTCTTTGCTTGCAGTATTTTATAGAAGCTTGACTGGGACAGTTCACGTAGTAAATGTGCCTGCAGAGTGTAACTGTAACATCTGATGTAAACACTGATTAGCCACAGCTGACAAACCACCTGCCAAATATCGTTTAGTTTACCCCTCTTGGCACCAAACCAGTGAAGGTATGAACGTGAGATCTCTGAGGATGTCCTGAGGCACTTGGATCCTGCGCATGCTTTGGGTCCTGTGGGTTGCAGGGTTCCTTGAGTCACTCCTGAGCAAACTGTCCCAGCCCATCGTACAGTAACCCCAGCTTTAATGTTGTTATGTTTGTATGTTACATTGTTTAATGTTGTGGCTGATCATATGTGAAGTAAGTGATGGAAAAAAGAAACCAGGAAGTTTTTACACAAGGAACGTAGGAAGGCTATGGAAGTAGAAGTTAATGCAGACTCTCGTCTCTCTGAGTGTTTATTATACGTTACAGAATGAACAGCCTATCAAACTCTTACAGACTCCATTTGACTCCAATTATCAGTCCATCAAGACCGGTGACACTGCTGCCTCTATAATAAGCTTCGATCTCAGTCATTAAAATCCAGAATGGAAAACATAATGAGTCAATTTAAACTTTTAGCACTCGTCGTACAAAACTCTGTATTATTCACAAAATATTTCACTTGTACCGTTTCTTCTCCCTGAACGTGCGCAGATCAGAATGAAATTACACTCGATTAACAAAAAAGAATTTCTACATGTTTTTTTTATCATTTTGTGCCTTTCACAAAGAGCGTTTTCTGCAAAAATAATTAACTCTATTCACTTAGAAGAGGTCAGAGTTTAACTAGTTTAACAATTTTTTTAATGTTTTCCATTATAAATGCTACAATTTTCCATTTCAGTGGTCGCGATGCATTTGAGGGGCTTTGTTCACTGTATAAGCAAAGTTTGGAGAAGATAACCACACAGTGCGATCATTCTCTGTAATGAGCTTCAGTTCAGTGTCACTAATTGTTTTCTAAAAATGAAACTTCTTTTAACTGAATTGTGAATTATTTTAACAAAACATGAAGCTGGCTAATTATTGTGTTTACTTAATATTGTTTATCACTGAACCCTCCACTGTAAAGTTAAAGCCTGAGCTCAAAGGAGCTGAGAGACTTACATTCACAGCCTGATCCGGCTATCAGCAGCCTTCCCGCCGGCAGTGATTGTTTGACCGTCCTCACCACCTCCACCCGCTCCTCCACCGTCAGATAAGGATACTCACCATTGGAGCCCTGAACCACCAGGCCTATAACAATAAAACACATGATTTTTTATACTTGAGGTGTTTTTTGGGGGAAGGGGTTAGCTCTGTAAAAAAGCTTATATGATCTCAAAATGTATCAGCCATTTCTAGATGACCCACAGCTCCCTAAAAAACCCTAAAAATGTCAGACTTTTAACTGTGTTTGTCAGACTTTACACCCTTCTCATTTACAAAGACATTTGAAATCCTGCATACTTCAACAAAGTAAAAAAATAAACTGTTGTTAATATTCCTTTAAATAACAGAAAAGTTCCTCTTTTCTCCTAAGTTCACTAATCCACACAGAACTGTGTCTATAAAACAGTTTCAGAATTATGTTCCCTGATGTAAAACTGGGACAATTTTGAGTACCTCGTCATCTCCAAACATATTATTATAAAAACACTTCGGGAACGTTGAGAAATGTCTGGGACAACACTGAAAATGAATACTCGACCCCGTGATCTCTGGGGCCTCATTAAAAACATTCTGTCATGGAAGTCACTGCACGGGCCCAGGAACACTTCCAGAAATCACGCGTGCACAGTTTGCTGTTCCATCCACAAATGGAGATTAAAGCTCAATCATGCAAAGAAAAACCCACATGTGAGCATGATCCAGAAACACAGCCGTATTCTCTCTGAGTCAGAGCTAATTTAAAAAGGACTGAGGCAAGGTTAAAACAACAAAGTATTCGGTGGTCACACGAATCAAAATTCTTTTTGGAAAACACGGATGCCACATCCTCTGCACTAAAGAAGAGCGGGACCATGAGGCTTATTATCTGTGCTCAGTTCAAAAGAATCTCTGAAGGTTTGGGAATGCATCAGCGCTTATGGAATTCACAGCTTGCACTTCTGAAAAGACTCCATCCCTGCTGAAAGGCATGTACAGGTTTTAGAGCAACACATGCTCCCATCCACATGAAGAAGGCCTTGCATATTTCAGCAATACAATGCTAAACAGCATACTGCAGCACCACAGCACGGCTGGGTGCTGACGTGCCCTGCCTGCAGTCCACACTTTCCACCGATTGAAAACATTTGGCATGAAATGAAAAATATGACAAAGAAGACCCCAGATTGTGGTTCTGCCAGAATCTTCTATCAGCCAAGAATGTGACCTGCAAAATTTGAGCAGCTGCTCTCCTCAGCTGGCCGACATCTACAGACGGTAGTTAAAAGCAGAGTGGATGCTACGCAGCGGTAAACAGGGCCACGTGCCCACTTTTTTTTAGATGTGTTGCAGCCATCAAATTCAAGATGAGTTCATATTTTTCTTAAACTGGTATATTTTCTCAGTTTAAACACTTTGTTTTCTGTGTGAATAAAATATACGTTTATTTATTTTATTAAGAAAATCATCCAGCTATTATTTACATTTTACAAACTAATCCAACTTTTTTCTGGAATTGGGGTTGTATCCTCTCTTTCCTCTGTGCCAACATTAGAGCGAGCAGCCTCTTGTCTTATTGCCCAAGTAATAACTGACATGTAGGGCAGATAGAGAAGCTCTCGGCTTCTGTCTGTCAGACATAATATCAGTATTATATTATATATTATATTATATAAAAAACATAATATCAGTATTATATAATATATAATATTATATAAAAAACATAATATCAGTATTATGTGTAGGTTTGCTATTTGCCAATTTCATTATAATTAATTATCATTTAATTATTGATAAAATAAATGTTCTGGTCAATGAAGAATAATCATGTAGAACGATCATTTAGTGAACAACAGTAACATGTTGTGGAAGCAGAAGTGCAAATATTTCCTGCTGTGGACGGAAAGTAAAACTCAGGAGCAGGTAACGAGCACCAGGGGGCGACAAATCCAAATCAGGCCCTTTACGTTTTTGCCTCAGTGCTGAACTTTGTCCTGTGTCTCGTCCCTAAGCAAATACAGACATTATCCATGGATGTCAGACTGCGGCGCATGCAGCAGTGCAAACAGTATGCAGCTGGTGTTTTACGCTCCAAGCTTAACTATGGCTTCATAATGTTCTGAGCTGTGTAAATAAAATCGACCTTATGCGCATCAATGACCTCTTTGTTATTCACACAACTGTTTTTGATAACTTTGACTTTTGCGTGCCTCGGGCCTGACCTTTAAATGGGATCTTGGCGTATTTCTGCAGGTTTTCCTCCAGTTTCTGATAGTCTACATCCTCCTTGGCGGTGAACGGGGTGGCAATAGGCGGATAAATCCCGCTGAGGTCCAGCCTGGCAGCTGCTGTGTGGCTCTGGGTTCGTTTCCATGCTCTGTGGTGAGCTACCCTGCACAGGTAGTTCAGACTTCTCCAAGCCCGGACGCACTGCATTTGTAATTCGGACACAGAGTGACTGGGGTGCTCGCTGGCGGTGTGCTGGGACTCTGTGCAGCTGCTGCAACCGAGAACAGTTAATCACTAACCTGCTTCTTCAAATATTGACCACAAATAAGTAATTTCTAAATCCCCAATCTCAACCCTAAACACCTCTATCTCACAACAGTGGGACACCTAAATTGCGTAAAACGGTTTTGTGATAATTTTACAACAACGTCCACATGACTGAAACCATTAACTACTTTAGAATCAGTTTTAAAAGAACGGTAACACGATTTACATGGACTCTCGCGGAAGTTCAATACACAGCCACTGATCCACAGCTCAGCCCAGGATCAATAAGGGATCATCAACCACAAGCAAGTTTTGAAATAAACGCAAAAGGGTAATTACGACCGATCATGTTGTGGCCAAGAAAATAAATAAACAAATAAATTAAAGTAAATTTAAAAAAAGAAAAAAATAATAGTCTTTTAAACTTTTATTTCAATATTTCTTGTGGAAGGCTGACAGTTGTGGCCTGTGTAATCCCTTTAGTATGATGCATAAGAGGGTAAACATAAACATGCTTACAGAAAGATGCTTATTTGATACTTTTACCGAAACTGGGATTTAGATGTTTTTGTCAAACATTAACTGGTTAAAACTGACAATCGTTTAATAACCATAAATGAACAAAAAAAAGCACAATAGACTCAAATCCAGTTTCTCCTCTCTCCAAAATCACTGCTTGATGTATTAATTAAGCAATCATAAAAATAAGCACATCTCAACAGAGGTCATTATAGTTCACTAAAACTAAATTCAAAACTAAAACTGGAAGTGGAAAAAAACACGTTAGTTAATTACAATAAAAAAAAATCATTTAAAAAACTCCTAAAAACAATTGAAAGGAAAACTAACTAAAATAAAATCAAAATACAGTTATATTTGGTTTATTTTAATTAGAACTTGCCTCAATACGCTTTGGTGGAGGTGCTTATTGAGTTTCTACGAGACTCTGTGAGTCAGCTGCCTTCAGAAAGTTATTTGTTTTTATTGTAATACCTGTACTGATTTTCACAATTATTGCCACCGATGTATGTAAAAAAAACCGAACTAAAATGAAAATGAAACACGTGAAAACATAAAGGGAAATCCACTCTGGAAACTAACTGAAACTAAACAGAATTAAAAACAAAAAGTCGAAATGAAATAATAAAGAGAAGCGGAAAATACAAAACTGTAATAAGACTGATCCTGACATTCGCTCTTCTATTGTTGAACATTTCCAGTCAGCAAACGTCACACAACAGACAAATAAAAAGTAACAAGAGGAACCATTGGGGCATTTTTATGGACTGTAGATTAATCGCTATAGTAAAGCTTATATGAGATGCCACTCAAAGTGATCTGATTCAGCTTTGAGCGACGCAGATCCGACACGTTACTGTCTGTGCTGGTGGATGTGACGAATACCCCCAGATTCTGATAGCCTTTACACTTCTGCCACCTTGTGGAAAAAACAACTTATTACGTTCAATTTACAAAATTGACCAAATCATAACATTCTCTGCGGTTCTTTCCATTAATTACCTTTGATTTATACCAGATGGTATAAACATGCTGTCTAGATGCTCCCAGTTAACTGAAACTACAGAGTGAATCTTGGAGTGGACAAAAAAGACCCCCTTTAAAATGAAAAAGAAAAAAAAATGAAGCCAAAATGCAGACACAGTGTGAGAAAATCTGTGTCTGCCCTTACTGCTTCCATGGAAAGAAGGACAATAAGTATCAGCCAGGTGCAGAAGGTTCATTCAGCTATGTGTTAACATGATGTCTGGGAGGAAAGACATTAGCAATGATTAGACAACCAGTTGTTGCCGCCATTCAATCTCAGAAGGTCATCCAACCAATTTGAAGTCCATCATTCTAGTGAGAGAGGTTATTCAAACACTAAAAACAGGATGGGATGTGCCTGCAAACTGGCCCCAGTGTCAGACCATGCAGTGGTCAGAGAAATTACAACAACAACAAAATAGCTGCATTATTTACTCTGTATTTCTCAGTTATCATGTTTAATATTAAAGTTCATGACATTACAGGTAAAGAGACTGAATTCGTTTGGCTTGTTTGAAAGAGAGGTCTCGTCTCTCTAAATAGAAAATCACTCAGTTTAGGTTTGAACAAACCACTAGACTAGTGGAACAATGTCCTTTCGGACCACTGAGACTAAAATAGAGATTTTTCATTGTAAGGCACAAACACACAACACATCTACAGTCAAGCACAATGGAGGAAGGTTGATGATTTGGCTTGTTTTGAAGCCACAGGACGTGGGGACCTTGCAGTCACTGAGTTGACTATGAACTTGTGTCAAAGTATTCTAGAGTCATATGTGAGGCCATCTGTCCAACTGACTCAGGGTTTATGTTATGGACTGTTTTTATCAGGTGGGATTATATTCTAAGTTGGGTTATACTCTCTGAGTGGTTTATGTTTGATTTTCTTGTACTTTTGTGTTCTCGTTTGATCATTTAGTTTTCTGTTAGCTTCTTAGTCATTCTTTCATCATGTTTAGTGTGTTTCTGTTTGCCTTCAACCTCACGTGTCCTTTCATTTGTTTCCCTGTCATGTCTCTTGTTTCCTGTTTTATTTTGATAGTCATTTGTCCTGTATTCAGGGTATTCAGTTTTGCATCCTCACTGTCTTGTTATGTCTAATTAGTCCCCGCCTGTTTCCCATCCCCTGCTTGTCCTGCTTGTGTATTTAAGTCTTCAGTCTTCGTCTGTTTGTTCTTTTGTTTGTTTCTTCTTATGTTTGTGTACTTCGTTGTTAGTTTGTTTTTCCAAAAAAAGCTGCTGCTTTCAGTCAAGTTTTTGTCTTGGAGTCCTGTGTTTGGATCCAACCCCTGCCTGCCACACAGCTCAACATGACACCAAAAGCTAAGGCCCGGTCTACAACAGGACAATGATCTCAAGCACAGCAGCAAATCAACAGAACAGGCAAAAAAAGGAACGAATAAAGCTGTTGCAATGGACGAGTCAAAGTCCAAACCTCGAGGGGCCTTAATTCCCCCACAGTAATGTGACAGACTGATAAAGTCTGATTACTTTTGGTATTTTTTGTCATCCATTGTTGTTTTTATTTCCATGTAGAAACTACAATTAATAAAATAATAAGCAATAATAGCAGTGTTTCAAAATCGGCCCACGCTGAAAGCTGTTGAACCAACTTTTGTTAGCACCTTTTAGCCCGTGAGGTCTGTCATCATCACTGCTGATCATTACTCTAACGCTCACCCAAAACAAACAAACTAAAAAGGTTGTTTGTTTTGTAATAGACTAAACACTGAAACTTGGGTGTGTTGTTGTTCTTTTGCTGTGATGTTCTGTTTTGCTGTTTGATCCCATTATTTTCACTGAAAAGCACATAGTGATAGTGCAGACAATGGGCTTGTTTTAAGGCAGCAGTTTAGGGAGTAATCGTTATTATTTCAGGAATCAGGGAACTAGCTAACACAGAGTCAAGGTGCATGATATGGGCTTCTGCTTGCTCAACAGTCCTGAGTATTCTTTATATTTTTCATTTCATTACAGAAGGTTCAATATTGTCTTGCTGAAATATGTAAGGCCTCACCTGCAAATGACATCATCCGGATTGGAGAAAATCTTGCTCTACAACTTGTTTAAGTCTTTTAGCATTCATCTCCAGGTGTGTATGCTGTGAATTCCAGTCATTTCCAGACATGAATGCATTCCCATAGTATCAGAGATGGTCCCTCTCTGCTTGCAGAGTATCCATGTTTTCCAAACAAAAGGAATTTTAAATTTCAATGTGTCAGACCACAGAACAGTTTTACAATTTAGCTCAGTCTTTTTGGAATCACTGGGTTTCTGGCTTCTTGGAGCTTTGGGTGGCATTTGTGAATAGCACAACGAACTGTGTCCACAGAGAGTCATTTCTGGATATTTTCCTGATGCGGTGACTTCCATGACAGAACCATGTCCATTTTTAAAGCAGTGCTGTCTTATGACCTGGAGATCACAGCCAATTAATACTGATTTTCAGTCTTTTCCTTTGCACAGAGATCTCTTGAGATTTCTCTGAATCTTCTGGTAATATGAGATATTCAAAGTGTTTGCAGTTTTACACATTTTTACATGAATATTGTTTTTGAATTGTTCCACTATTTGTTAATGTGTTTTTTCCTTCTCCTTTTTTATGTTCTTTTACTTATTGGTGAATCTCGACCCATTTTGACTTCTGAGAAACTCTTCCTGTCTGAGATGCTCGTTTTATACCCAGTGATGTTGCTGAGGATAAAGTCATTATTTAAACCTCGATGAAGGTTGAAAAGGATGCTTGGACTTGCTGAGCGCAACATATGTAATGTAAACTCCACAGTAAAATCCACGAGGCTATTATTAGAAAGTTGCGTCAGGGCAAGGTGGCGAGCCCTCCCCCCGCCCCTCTGTATGTGTGTGTGTGCTGGCGAACATCATTATCAGCACCGCAGTCAGCGGAGCGCTGGTGGTCCCTCCTTCTTCCACATGGACCGGAACCGCGCGGCACGTGACCCGGAGACCGTGGACTGAGAGCGCTTCTCACACCGCATCATGGCTGCATCCAATGCGGCCGCGCGATACCGAGCCGTCTCCCTGCTCTGCTACGGGGCTCCGCTCTCCCTGAGCCGGCTGCTTCTGCTCCTCTGCGCCTGCTCGCTGCTGCCAGCCCCGGCGCTCGGGTTGCTCGGCTTTCGACCAGAGGAGACCGGGGCGGAGCTGTCCGTGGAGGACGGGGTGCTGAAAGCCACCGAGGGGACTCGCTTCATACTTCGGGTCTACTATTCCACCTCCTCGCAGAAGCTCAATCGTGCTCGTGCCAACAATGCCGCGCCCTGGATCGCCTTCATCGAAGAGCCAACTCCCGGTAGAGAGGGGCAAGTTCACCCGAAGCGAAACATGTGCATGGACAAGAACGCCAGCACCTCCGACATCGAGGTTTTGGGCTCTTTCAAGTCTGCTTCCAGTCAGAACTCGGTGCTGGTGGAGCTGCTGGCCAAAGACCTGCGGAGAGGGGAGAAGATTAAATATTATTCCATGTGCGCCTTTGACGGATCCAAATGGGAACACTACCGGACTAAAGATTTTTGGGTGGCCGTGAAGGAGCGCTCAGCAGTGCCGGAGCTCTGGCTGCAAGTGCTGGTCTCCGTCCTCCTGCTCGGGCTGTCAGCTCTGTTCAGCGGGCTGAACTTGAGCCTGCTGGCGCTCGATCCAGTGGAGCTACAGGTCCTCCAGAACAGCGGCACCGACACCGAACAGAACTACGCGAGGAAAATCGAGTCTGTGCGTCGGCATGGTAACTACGTCCTGTGCACTCTACTGCTGGGGAACGCGATCATCAACGCCTCGCTCGCCGTGTGGATGTGCCAGATCCTGGGCATGACCTGGCTCTCCACGGTCATTTGCGCCTTCGGGATCTTCTTCATCGGGGAGATTCTTCCACACTCGGTCGCATCGCGCCACGGCCTGGCCATCGCATCCAAAACCATCTGGGTGACACGGCTGCTCATGGTTCTCTCCTTCCCCATCTCATACCCCATCAGCAAGCTGCTGGACCTCATCTTAAACCAGGAGATCTCCAACTTCTACACCAGAGAGAAACTCTTGGAAATGTTGCGAGTCACCGACCCGTACCACGACTTGGTAAAAGAAGAGCTCAACATCATACAGGGAGCACTAGAACTGCGCACCAAAACTGTTGAGGACGTCCTGACTCCGCTGACCGACTGCTACATGCTGGCCTCGGACGCGGTGCTGGACTTCAACACCATGTCCGAGATCATGCAGAGCGGATACACGAGGATTCCGGTATTTGAGAACGAGAGATCCAATATCGTGGACATTCTGTTTGTGAAGGACCTGGCGTTTGTGGACCCGGACGACTGCACCCCCCTGAAGACCATCACCCAGTTCTACAAACACCCGTTGCACTGCGTCTTTAACGACACTAAACTGGACGCCATGCTGGAGGAGTTCAAGAAAGGTGAGAAGGGTGTTAGAAGGGAGTGGGTGTGGCATGTTAGCAGGTTGCTGGTGCTTCAAGTTTATAACTTAAGCTGTAACAGACTCTGTAAGTAACCTGGGTGAGAAAAGCAGGTGAGAGGTGGCAAAAAACAAACAAACAAACAAAAAAAACCCAACAACCCCGAAACATTCCTGTTGTGTACTTGAACTTGATTTATCTTTGCACTCATGAGTACTGTTTTTAACAAGAAAGTTTTTTCTGCAGTTCATCATACTTGTGATGCTTTGCAGATGTTTTCCGGCGCTTTGAAGTGCTACAGTTGAGAAAGGGAGCAGGAAGGACTCAATGTCTCACTGCGGCACTTGTGGCATTCACACAGGGAAATCAAACCCTCTAATAAACTAGTATTTAATGTATGAACTTGAGACGGCAACTTGTGTACTGACACATAATTTGTTTTCTGCCACCTTTAAATTCGAGAATGATATGGGCCCTGGAAGTTGCAGCTGAGACAGCTGACCTATCTTTTAGCAGCAGTGCTTAAACCTCTTTCATCTCCAGATGGAATGCAAATATGCACTGTTGCAATCTGAAGCTGAAAAGGAGCTGTTCTTTTCCCCCCTTTTTGTGTTTTTGCAGTGTGCACAGCTTCCCCTGCAGATTCGAAGCAGTCTTCCACCCTGCATGCAGGCAGCAGGCTGTTCCATCTTACTCTAGAGTTTTAAATGGGTGGGGTTCGAATTGGCCAATCACAGACCTTGCTGCTTATCACCGCCTTCCTGCATTCTCAGGGACCCTGCAAAGTCAGCACTTTTTTCTGCTGTGTTTGTGGTGAGGAGAGGAAGATAAATAGAGGACACCTTGGCCCAGGCAGACTCTGTTTGCGGGAGACGTTTGTATTTCTGTCTGTTTTGGCACAAAACAGCGAAAAGCTTTCACTGCCAAATGTCACAGAGGGGTTTCTATTTATTCTGAACATCTTTTTAAGCGTGTTGTAGTGAAATGCTTTTGGAAACATTTTATAAACTTGGTAATGGTAGAATTTTCCAGAAATGTAAGCTGTTTGACTCTTTAGCTTTAAGCACAAAAAGTTTGTCTTGTCTTACACATCCTGTAACAGACAAGCAAGACCTGTGTGTGGATTTAAAATGAGCTGCATATATTTGGATTATGTAGTAGCTTGTACTGTATGAAGCCAGATGCCATCAGAGCTGCAGGATGAACACAAATATAGTTCTTGTGTCGCTCTGCAACAAAGGGATCTGGATGAGATAATCTACACAGTCAAAGGATTATAAACAAGGTCTGTCCTTGGTGTGTGTGTGTGTGTGCCTGTGTCTCCCTGTGCCTCCTTGTCTCTGTGTAGGCACTGCAGCAGAAAAACTCAGGCCCTTTTATTCATTTCAGTGAGACTCCTGCAGTAGCTGGTGCTCACAAAGAGAGCTGCAGGAAACACACAGCTGCAGGGTGATCTATGGCACCGTGTAAAAGTCTTAAGGCACCCTTCATTTCTTTAAAACTTTCTAGGAAATGGGAACAAATAATAGTAATAAAAGCAATAGTCAATGATCACCTTTATTCTTTAACACAGCCTGAACTCTCTTAGGCAGATGTTCTTCTCATTTCTTTAAGTAGTCTTCAGGGTCTGCCTTTTGCTCTGTCCTCTGTTAAAATGATCCCAAACTGATTCAATAATATTGAGGTTTTACTATCCAGGCATGCTTATACTGCATTGGCGGTGTGTTTGGGATCATTTTTGTGCTGAAATACGAAGCTGTTGGGATTCAGACACTTTCCAGATGGTATTTCACAGCGGGTCAAAATCATCATGTGCTTTGTCTTTATTCATAATTCCATCAGTTGTGAATTGCAAACACCACTGGCTGAAAAGCAACTGCAAAACATGTTTTACCGATGGCTGTAGACACGCATTGTTGCACCTCTCTCCTGTCTTCCTTCTTGCATATTGATGATGGTTCACATTTGGATTCATCACTCCAGAAGACCAGATTTCTGCTCATTTTCAGTTCTCGTGTGATTTGTTAGATCTCTCCTGTTAAATCTTTCCAAAAAAAAATTCTTATAGACATGACTCTCATATACTGTTCATCAGCTGTCGATAGATTTCTAGGCCTTCTTCTTCTTTTGTAGGTTTCCTCGGATTCTTTAAGGACACACTGCACAATATGTGAGGAGATGAGATATGACGTGTTTGGCTAATAACTCTTTGGGAATCAACTTGTTGATTTAAATATACTATTTTATGCCTGTTAAACTGTGCTATTTTTGGCATTTTTATTGATCCCATTAAAACATGAAAATGATGTGTTTTTGTGGCAGGTTGGTAGTAACAAAGTGTCTAAAGGTACAACTCAAAACTGGTTCTTTATTAATTGATTTGTTCTGTGTAGACACCACCCTGGTTCATCCTTGGAAAAAACAAAAACATCCCTCTGAAAACAGTTAGGTACAAAGACTGAACTGGAAATGAGTGAAAAAAATCCCAAATAAAAACTTTAAAAGATCTTTTAGAAAGCCTGAAGAATTATCGCTTTAAAAATGACAAGAAAGTCTGACTGCTTGGAAGCAAAATACTAAGAAATAAGCAGTGCCTCAAGTCTTTTTGCACAGTACTGTATAATGCATCAGTGGTTGCTCGACATATGCCTGCTGGCTTTGTGGGCTGATTTGAGCCAGAGCTCTTTCAATCATCAAGAAAAAGGAACATAAAACTAAAGAAATGAAATTCTGAGGAATAACTACAAATAAAGGGCTGATTATCTTTTATGCAAACACAGTTTTGCACTTTAGCCTTAAAGCATGATCATACCATATTTATTTGCATAGCATTTAGATGATTAAACAGAGCAGTCTGCAGGCCACAGGCATATTTGTTCAGCAATAAGCACAAAGCAATAAGGACAGTGTTGAAATCTGGTGTAGAAAACCTTTTGTACAATTTTCTTGCTTATGTGCCACCTTGTCGTCATGCAGATGGTATCATATGTAGAGCAGGATTTCATAAGAGCCAGATTTATGTTGGCTTTTTTGAGTATTATGTATTCTTTTAAAAAAGAAGTAAAAGGCACAGTTTTAGTAGTTTTAGTACCAAAATATACTTAAAGTATCTAATATGCTTGCAGTGACCATTTTCAGAGGTATATGAGATGAGATGCCATCCCTCGTAAAGCTCTAGATACACACTCACGGTTACTTTTGTGTTTTCAGTTGTGAGGAGTAGTAGAAGTACTGAAGTTACCAAAGATGAATATGAGCGGAGCTAGAGCCTGGTCGCAAAAGATGTTGACATTAAACCTCAGCTCTGGCTGAAAGGTCAGTTTACATCCAACCTTTTCTTTCGAGTGCATTTAAAACATTGTAATTATTGCTAAAATTACACTTCAGACCTAAATTCTGACTATAACAGGGAAAATAGTTAACCAGTGTTTAATGAGAGAGAGCGCATTAGCTGCAGTGCAGAACTGCAGCACATTAGCTGCAGTGCAGAACAGAGTAACAGGAGGGCTGGTTAGCAGAGGTGATAATTGATTGAAAGTAAGTAAAACATTGATGTGACTGCATCTGAAGGCAGGTCAGAGCTGCAGCAGAGAGTCTGCTGGTCTGGTGAGACTGCACAGGGATTCTTTGGCCGGAATGCTAAGCAGTGTGTCTGGCACAAATGAAAGCAGCCAAGTAACACATTTCCTGTTGTGTACAACGGCAGCACCAGTACAGGGGACCTTTAGTTTGCCAGGCATAGGGTTCTTTAAACAGGTGGGAAGCTGAATAAGAGCCCTGCACAGAAAGCTTGATCAAAGTGGGTTTAACAGAGAACTGAAACTAGGAAAGGAGTTTGTCAGTGAAAGTCAGATTTCATTACTACCACCAAAAACACTACAGTATGAGTTTTCACTGATGGACATGCAGTGAAAAAAAAGAAGAAGTGAATGTTAGTTTAGGTCAGCTTTATCTAATGACAGGCATCAAGTTATGCTGTCCTTCTAGTGTAAATTCTGCATCCCTTTACACTATTTTTTCTTTTTCTGAATCCTCTCCCTTCTCTCATTTCCCCTCAGTATGCAGTCTCCAAGGAGGGAGAGTATAAAATATTCAGTGTGCTGTATTTCTAGTTTGTCTCTCCGCCATCTGTTCTTTCTCATGTCCACTTCTTACATTTCAGTCCATAATCTGTTTAAGAGACATTTTAGAATGACGCATTTTCAAATAGGAACTATTTTCTTTATATGATTTCTTAGTTTTGCATATTTGTCATACTTGCCTGTTTTCAGATCATCAAACAAATTGTAATATTTTAGTAAATACAAAATGTCATTTTTAAATTATCATTTCATATATCAAGGGAAGAAGTTATTCAAAGCTACCTGGCCCTATGTGAAAAGTAATTGCCAACTGTATCTGGAAAGGGTTACAGAGAAGTTTCTAAAGCTGTGGGACTACAGTGAACTATGCATAAATGGAGAAAATCTGGAACAGTGGCTGGCCTACCAACACTACTCTAAGAGCACATCGAGAACTCAGAGAACTCAAAAGAACACTCGCCTCAGTTAAGATCAGTGCTTACGATTCAACAGTGAGAACGTGAGTGAACAAAAATGGCATCCGTGGGAGAGAAAACCACTGTTGACCAAGAGAAAACAAAGGCTCATCTTAGATTGGCTAAAAAAACATCTTGACGCCCTCCAAGTCTTTTGGGAGAATATTTTATGGACTGACGAGACAAAAGCAGAACTTGGTGAAAGGCTTACATCCTGTTACATCGAGTATAAAACTAGTTCAGTGCTTCATAAAAAGAACTTCATACCAAAGGTCAAGCATGGCGGTGGTAGGTAGCCTGGGACTTTGTTGCTGGATGACTTGCTGTAATTGATGGAATCATGAATTCTGCTGTCTACCAGAAAATCCTAATGGAAAATGTCCGGACATCAGTTAGTGAGTTGAAGCTCAAGAGGTCTTGAGTTATGTGGCAGGACAATCATGTGAAACACAATAGCAAGGTCCAGCTATATAATTCTTTCCTTTCTCTGCTTTTTGCTATGTTTTTTTAAAGTAAGCTATATTTAAAAACAGCATAATAAAACTGGACATTTCTTTGGTGATTTGAAAGATTTGATGGTGACAAAGATCCAAAAACAGCTACAAAATCAGGAAGAGGATAAATATTTATTCACAGCGCTGTAATGCTCCAACCATAAACTGTGCAGAGAGACGAGTACATCTTTCTGTGAAGAGAGGCTCATGTTATTGATATGGCTGAACTGTAACATTAGCTAGCAGCACAGGGTTTTTGTTTTGTTTTTTCGGATTGAAAATGTAGTTAAACAGAAAGAAAATAGTGCCTACATAAATCTGTTCAGCCACATTTGTGGATTTAAAAAAAATAACAGAGTAATGGTTTCAGGAAAGAGCCTTAGATGTTTAATAAATGCATATTTTTGGCAATTTGATCCTCTCAAGGGGAGTGCCTTTTTGTTAGGCAGACATCTCTACAGCCAATATCTCCAAACGGGGGAAATCTAACATAAATAACGCTAGGAGCCAGATGTAAAACTTGTAATTTTGACCTTATGTTGAACTTCCCCATAAGTGGCTTGGGAAGAAAAGCAAGTTACATGAGGACATTTCACCTGTCATCCATGAGGCTTCTTCAGATCTGAAGAATTGAACCTTATGAATGCTATGCATCGTTTCTTGTGTCTTGGTTTTGCTGTAGTCGGTCCCTCTTTACAGGAATGAAACCTGTAGGATGAGCTCAGTTCAGACATGTCAGCTGCCATAAGAAGACATAGTTTAAAACAGCTGGTGCAAGGAGACATTGTTTCCAGGAGTTGAAGGTTTAAAGGAATCCTAAACTTTTGATAAGATTAGTTTGTCTAAAAAAAGTTGCAAGGCTATAGACAATAAATAAATAAATAAATAAATAATAAATAAATTAGTAAAGTATGTTTAAAAAATGTTTTGTTTAAAATGTACTTAATTATCACATACACTTCTACCACTACTATTACAACTAAAACCCAACAACTAATAATAATAACAACAATAACAATAATAATAGGAGGAAGAAAAGGAAAGACAAAAGAAGAACACAATAATCGCAGGTCAACTGTGTTTCTGTTCTATTGTCAATAAATTATTGTTTTATCTTTTATGATGCTTTATATGGTATAAAGATGCTTTATATGTCTATATTTTGACTTATGTAGACCAGTTAAAGCTACTTTAGTTTGCCCTGAGACCTTACGGAGGAAGCTAACCCAACGCCATCTCCCCAGGTGAAATGAAGGCAGCCATTTTCTTTCGTTCTTTTTTTTATTCACCAGGATGGCAGTTGAGCTTTGTTTTGAGGCTGGCCTGAAATAACACTTTGCTCGTTTTTAATGATATGATTGATGCCTTTACAATATAGCTGTTAAAAGTCAAGAATAAAAATGTTAAATTCCAAAACACTTGCTTTGAATAAATGAAAGATGTAATTGTGCAAGGAAAGACACTGAGACATAGTTGCCGTCTTTAAAAAACAGAATACTGTGAGAGAACGCACTGCACATGAGCCTCTCTCAGTCCACTTTGGATGTACGCCTGACCTATTTATCTACAAGAAACACTGCCAGAATCCAGAATCGTGTGCATTTGTGTTAGTCTGTGTTTGTGCATCAGTGTGTGCGAGGTAGTATTTGGCAGGCAAAGAGTGTAAGAGCAGAGAGCGAGAATAGGAGGGGCTACAAACAAGGGCTCACTCTTTACTCGGTGAACTCGTTTTTCCATTATGTTTCCTACACATCTCAAACAAAATAAGATCAAAAGACAATCCTGTCAGCCTGACTAAGCACTTCATCATTTTGTTTTGTTTTTCTCCTTTGTAAAATATGCTCCCAAACAAGATTTTCATCCAGCAGTGCATGGATTATTAATTATGCCATTTATCTTTGGGAACGCCACAAGATGCTACCTCCAAAAGCGCACACTCATCAACCTGGAAGTAAACACAGCAGGAGCATGCAGACTTTCATATGATGGATTGTGTTTTTGCATCCAGAGCGCCCTTTGTATTAAATCCCATCTGCTGTTACACCCACTCCATTCAGCTCCCGCTGGCGCTCCACTTACTGAACATCAGACAGCACAGCTCCACTCAGTCATTATGCCTCATACTGTGCAGTGGAAAGGGAAGGAGCATTACTTAAATCTAATCCAGAGGCTAAATATGAAATCTAATCATCTTATTTGACACACCAACACTTTACAGGATAACTGCATTCCAAGTCTCACATCTCAAGAATCAAAAGGTCTACTGTTAGTAAGTCAAGTTAAACAAATTCAATCATCATTTTATAAAATTGTTTCCAGCAATTGATTGCCTCAATTTTAAGGGTCTGTACTAGGGTAGCTTTGCATGACTTGTACTTCAAAATAATCCTTATTTATCTTATACTGAGTCTTTGTGCAGCCCATAATTCCCTTCACTGTGGGTTTTTAGGAGCTTCCCCTCTCCTTCTGACTTCACTTTGTTCTGATTGCCTGTTCCTCGTAAACATTACAGAGTTAATCGGCAGGTGGGCGGGGCTTCTGTGCTTAGAGCCAGAGAAGTGTGAATGAGATGACCATATTACGAAGTTGTGTTTGTTTGTTTGTGACATCATCGTATCGTAATTTTTAAAAAAGACTGACGTCAGCATGTTGCAATAAAAAGAAAATGTAATAAAAACAAAGCAAAGTTGTAAGTTGTTGCCCTTGAGGGGGAAGTGCTCTTTAATGTTCTGTTGGTTCTCTGTTTGTTCATTATTGTGTATTCTTGTTTGTCACATTTGACTTCACTGACTTCTAGTTCTGTGTTTCCCTTTTTTTCTAGTTATTTTCATGAACTTTCTGCCTTAGGTTTATTTTGTTATATTCTATTGTTATTTTCTTTCCCTTGTGCCCTGCTGTGTAAAGTTTATATGTTTGAGTCTGTTGTCAACTGATTGTGTATTTCCTCTTTTACTTTGGTAGTCTTTTGTCACCGGTGCTTTACATTGAGTTCTACTTCCCTTGTCTTGTTGTTCATGATTTGTTTCTGCTGTGTTTCCCACCTGCTTTTTCAAGCCTCAGTACCTTTGGTATTTATTGTCTCAGTCTCCCCTTGCCTTTGTCGAGTTGTCCCCACGTTGCTGTGTGTACCCCAGTGTAGTAATTCCTCATAACTCTTGGATTTTATTTTTTGTTTTTAGACTGTGCTTTTTTTGACTGCTCCAGCATTAAATGCATATGTTAAATTCCACCTGTGTTCTGCATGTGGGTCCACTAACAATCATCACACTCCACACAGTTTACTGTGACAACCAGTCATGGATCTTACTGGAGAATATCCATATAAAAAATGAAACACTGGGGATAGAAGCTACTATCACTCTGATACTCATCTTCATACAAGGTTAAATAATAGTTCAGTCAAAGGTAATGACTTTGCACGCTGCTGTTGAAATTTCTTTTCCATTAGTGATATTTGTGAAGCTGTGTAAAAGTTAAACAGGACCATATTGCATATTGTTTTAAATATTTAAAAAGGTTATATTTACAGCTGGGTAATCTGAATAGATTTCCTTGTATTTATACATACTGCAAATGGCTTTGAGTGAAAAGTGACACTGATTCGAGACTCACTGTGCATGCAGGGAAGTCCCACCTCGCCATCGTGCAGCGTGTTAACAACGAGGGTGAGGGTGACCCTTTCTACGAGGTGATGGGCATCGTGACCCTGGAGGATGTCATTGAGGAAATCATCAAGTCAGAGATCTTGGATGAGACAGATCTCTACAGTATGTGTGCAAACACACGTGCATAAGCTCAAATGTACGTACGTGGTCAAAATACATGGAAATGTAAGAGTTAATCAGGCTGTTTTTATGTGTCTAAGCTGATAATCGCACAAAGCGTCGTGTTTCTCATCATGAGCGAAAGCAGCAGGACTTCTCCATCTTCAAACTGTCAGAAAATGAGATGAAAGTGAAGATTTCCCCCCAGCTTCTCCTGGCAACACATCGTTTCCTCTCCACAGGTAGCAGCCAATCAAATCGCCTCTCTGTCTGTCAGAGCGCTTACATTTCTGCATAATATGCAACAAGAACATCAGTGTTTTAGCAACTTTAACAAGAATATTTGCAGCGTTTGTCTTCACCCAATCCTGTATCTTTTTGCTTTTTTTCAGAAGTGGAGCCCTTCAAACCAACACACATCTCAGAGAAGATCTTATTGAGGCTCATCAAACACCCCAGTGTGGTTCAAGAATTCAAGTTTGATGAGAAGAACAAACGAGCCTCTCAGCACTTCCTGTTCCAGCGCAACAAACCAGTGGACTATTTCATCCTAGTGCTACAGGTACCTGTAAGAATTTGACCTTCCGCCATGGCAGTAATTAGCTATGGCTATGATATCCTGTGTGCAAGTCAGTCAGATCACGTTATATTTCTCCAATATTATTTTGCAGGGTCGAGTTGAAGTAGAGTTTGGTAAGGAGGCACTGAAGTTCGAGAATGGAGCGTTCTCTTATTTCGGGGTCCCGGCCATCATGCCAGCAGGTACAAAAGACTTTCCCAAACATCATTGAACTTACAAATATATTAGACCACCACCGAATGTAAGGTTTATACCACAGCAGTCTTAGATTAACATTATTGTTAATTTGCAACATCATTTTTTATGTTTCTATAATGGTTAATACGCTAGTATGCCCACGCTCTTTAATGCTAAAACATAGTTATTGTCTCTTAAACTTACTATTTTAGAAAAAGCAGAAATAAAATAGTAAAGCACTTTTTTATTATCATGCCAAATTGGACTTACTTACCCTCATAATAACATAAAATTATGGGTATAAAATATAAATTCAGTCAAATCAATTTAATCATTTTTCATTTTTAAGTTTCTAAAACATTTGTCTTGTTTGGTTTGTTTTTTGTATCACAGGTGATTTAATAAACTTGTTAAGCACTGTGTGTGGCCTGATTATTAACCTTTAGTATCTGCTGTCAAAATGATAGAAGCAAAAAGCAACACAAATTCACAGAAAAACTAAAAATGAGCTTATAAACCAACGAGCATGAAGCCAGAACTCCACATACTCTGAAACAGCTTTACCCTTTATAAATATAAATACTGCAAATTCATCATGACACACCAAAAAAAGAGTATACAGAAGATGTAAAACCTCCACCCTAGACTGTAACGCACTTTCTATCAGATATAAACAAATGAATCGCCAGATATCAAGCCTTTCCTTGATCAGTGAGAGGATTTTAAAATCAAAGCAAATTTGAAAGATTTAGTTCTAGTTGAAACTCTAAACATCTCGGCATGTTTTAAGTAGTTTGCTGATGAATGTTTTTTTAAAGCAACAAGAAGACTGATAATAAAAAAATTTGTATTTTATTGTATTTGTCTGCTTTGAAGAGTATAGTGATAATTCACAGTTTATTCATTAAAGATTATGATAGAATGCTTTCAGTTGTGCAGTTATATATGCTTGTTAGGCACATAAAGTTAAAGGCACAGATTTTTGTTTCATTTTAATTGAATAAAACATACACAAAACAAATTGTGTCATAAAGATCAAATAAGTTGTTTTTCAATTAAACCCATGGATGGAATTGTGTCTCAGGGCTCTTTGGATGACTGAAATCAGTCTCGGACACCTGTGATCATTAGTTTGCCAGGTGAGCCCAATTAAAGGAAAAACTACTAAAGCAGGATGTTCCACATTATTAAGCAGACCATCATTTTCAAGCAATATAGGAAGGAAAAATGATCTCTCTGCTGCTGAAACGTGTGCAATAGTTGAATGCCTTGGACACGTAATGAAAACCTTTGATATTTCACGAAAACTTAAGTGTGATCACCATAATTTTAAGAGATTTGTGGCTGACTCACAGCACACACAGGTTCGTGCAGATAAAGGCACAATGATGAAGGTTTCTGCCAGACAAATACATGAGATTAAGTGAGCAGCTGCTAAAAGGCCAAAGCAAAGCAGCAAACGGTGCTGGTGCCTCTGGAGCCCTGCGAACATCAAGGTGTAGGATCCTCCAGAGACTCGCAGTTGTGCATAAACTTTCTATTCGGCCACCCCTAACCAATTCTGACAAGCAGAAATGCCTGCAGTGGGCCCAGAACTACAAGAAGACTAATTTTCAAATAGTCATGTTCCCTGATGAGTGCATTGCAACCCTGGATGGTCCAGATGGATGCAGTGGTGGATGGTTGGTGGACAGCCACCATGTCTCAACAAGGCTGCAACGTCAGCAAGAAGGTGGTGGAGTCATGTTTTGAGCCGGAATCACGGGGAGAGAGCTGGTTGGCCTCTTTAGAGTCCTTGAAGGTGTGAAAATGATCCCTGCAAAGTATGTGGAGTTTCTGACTGACCACTTCCTTCCATGGTAAAAAGAGAAGAACTGTGCCTTCTGCAACAAAACCATCTTCATGCAAGACAATGAACCATCTCCTGCAAGGAATACCTCTGCATCATTGGCTGCTATCGGCATAAAAGGAGAGAAACTCATGGTGTGACCTCCATCCTCCCCTGACCTCAATCCTATTGAGAACCTTTGAAGCATCCTCAAGCAAAAAAAATATGAGGGTGGAAGGCAGTTCAGATCCAAACAGCAGCTCTGCGAGGCTATTCTGACATCCTGCAAAGACAAAGTAGAAACTTTCTGAAAATTCACAAGTTCCATGGATGCAAGAATTGTAAAACTGCTATCAAATAAGGGCTCCAATGTTAATATGTAACTTGACCTGATGCTTTTGATTGAAATAGCTTTTGATTTCAGTAAAATTGATCTACTAATGCTGCAAATTCAACAAATGACCATTTTCACTTCTCTACAACCTATAAAATGTTTTGAAACTCTGTGTGCGTAATAATTTGGAACAGTGCATTTTAACTTTTTTATTTTTGAAAAACATACTGTTTTTATTGGCAGTTTTGTTGAGTAACATTTGAATTATACTCTAATGGTTGATGACTCGAAAATTATACTGACTGTCACTTGACCAACTATTTAGAAAAATTAGAGAAAGATATAATTTGCATAATAATTTGGAACGCGGTGTATTTAAATATCAGGTTAAATGTAAAATGTGAGATCTGCCATTTGCATGTGTCCCTTAGTGACTCCACCATGAAGCAAACACTGTGTAGTGAATGAACACTAGTTCACTAAACGTGCACAATATACTGCTTAAGTGAAATTGTGCAAACACATAGTGTATTTGTGAAAATGCTCTGAAACTCTTCAAAAATCTTCAGTTGTAGCATTTAAATGCTCTGAGTGGCAGCATTTAAATATTTAAATATTATTGTAAGATTTGTGTGGTAAGGAGTCTAACAGTATTAAATATTAGATATAACAGGGCGTAATGTGAACACTTCTGAGTCTTTTAACTGCCATGCAGCTGCAGCGACATCCCTGAGATCTTTCGTGATTTGACTGACACTCCTCTACCATTTTTCTGTCCTTGTTAAAAGATACATGTTTGATATCATATCCTCCTTTGCAGTCCACAGATCGCCCTCTCGTAGCAGCGGTTTGGACCGCTCTGAGTCGATGCTCTATGGGGGAAGTATGAGCCAGCTGAATGGAGGGGGGAATGTCTACCTGCCAGACTACTCTGTAAGGCAGCTCACTCACCTTCAGCTCATCAAGGTAAAACCTGAAACTCACATGGTGTCTGAAAGCGTTCTTTTCATTTGGAAAGACGACATGCTTTACAATGCACATGTACTCTGACTTGAATGGAGAGGGAGACGGTATAACCATGACTGAAAAAAGTTCATTACATTTATTAACTTTTTGCTGAGACTAAATATGAGGCTACATGTTGGAATTTTCTTACTTCATTTAATTTGGGGATTTCGTTGAAGGACCATTATCGGCACCAAACCAGAGACTGAACTTCATAACGGGATTATTTTATAAAATTACAGAATTACTGAAATGTCTGAATGCTTATTGTAGATCTACCATAATACATAAGTAAATAAAAACTGTGCTGCTAGCATCTGTGTTCCATCTCATTCATAATATAACATTAGATTAATACATTCTGGTATGATGGGCTCTTACATCACATTGGTCAAGGAACAAATATTTAGTTTTCTGGTTTGTTCTTAGGCTTTTGTGACTGCTCTGAGTTTGCTGAAGAACTGTATTAATGAAGAGCATGTTTGGAGGAAGTCTGACATTCCCAAAATCTTTTGCTCATAGCTCCTTGGAAGAAATATTTCCCTGACTGAAATTCGGACTGAAAAAACTCTGGTCACTTAGGCGTCAGCTATCAGAACAAAATGAAATCAGATAAAAGACAGACGGGGGAAAGTGTAACACAAGATTGCCCACAATCTTGTGTTATTATTGTAGGGTCTACCTTACAATATAAAGCGCCTTGAGGCGTCTGTTTTTGTGATTTGGCGCTTTATAAATAAAATTGAATTGAATTGAAAAAACCCCCCAAAATTAAATCCACCCCCACAGTATACAACAAATGTTACTGGGATAGACTCAGATATATTAAAATCCCTGTTATGGTAAACTACAAACTGAGTTCTGATCAATATGAAGAAACTAAGTTTCAGGAAAAATATTAGGATCAGTCCTTCAGAGGACCATGCAAAGTCACAGTGTAACTAATGACGGGAGAATTCTCTTCATTTCCATCTTTTTGTTCTTTACATATCTCAATCATCACAATCATCCAGTCGCCTTCAACCTTGGCAGTACAGTGCTATTACAGTGTACACACACACACTCACAGCCATATTTGTTTGGATATCAAATATCAGATGCAGAACATTCACTGACATTATTGTATAACCAAATCACTTACTCCTAAATTTAACATCACCACTGAGTGCTAAAGCGAGCTTGTCCTTAAAGCTTCAGTTTTTTTAAACAGTAACTTAATGATTGCCTTTCCTGGCAGTGGTTAGAGGGCATCGGTGTCTGAGTGGACGAGGTACTACTGATGAAATTCAGTTTTCTCAGACGACTTCTCGCAGTGTTGAAAGAAAGCTATACTGTGACAATGGTGCAACACAAAAGGCCTGAGGATCATTAACGATGACACAAATGATCTTGAGACAATGAATATTTAATGAGATCTCTCGAACTAAGCAGCACACGTTACCGTCCTCATTAACATTGTCCTTGATTTCATCTCACTTGTAGCAAAAGACAAAAAGAAAGTTGACCATGACAAGTAAAGACAAGTCTGATATGATGGGCGTTACATCACACTGAATAAGGAAAAAACATTTAGTCAAAAATGGACAAAAATAAGAGATTTTTACACTATTAATTATTAGATATAACAGGGTGTAATAAAATCGAATTACAAAAAAACTTTTAGAAAAGAATAGGTTCACGTTCAACTCTTAATAATACCCATAATCCTCTGCTTCTATGTATCAGATCACCCGGAGTCACTACCAGAATGCAGTAACAGCTACCCGGATGGACAGCTCCCCTCAGACCCCTGATGCTGACACCCGTCTGACAGAAAGCAACTCCCCGACCCCCGGGCCTCCAGCACCAGAGCCCACCACCACCACACTGATGCCCCCAGACCACACTACTGCCACCCTTATGCCCCCACCCAGGGAGCCAAGTCGGCCCAGTTCAGCCCGAACCCGGGGACAGCAGTCCAGTGTGCCGCACAGCACCTCCCTGCTGAATGAGAAGAACCGCATTGTCCGTAAGTATCCTCGACTCCAGAGACATGGAGTCATG
The DNA here is from genome assembly GCF_000239375.1 of Pundamilia nyererei. NCBI lineage: Eukaryota > Metazoa > Chordata > Actinopteri > Cichliformes > Cichlidae > Pundamilia > Pundamilia nyererei. The sequence goes on along the minus strand of NW_005187651.1, from coordinate 288,408 downwards.
CCGTGACAACAGGGATGACTTGAAGCAGGTTTCATGTCACAGTGATGTCAGTAAGAGATTATTTGAGCCATCAGAGGTAGAAAGCCATGCCACTCCTGCAAATGAGTTTTTTCCTAAATCGATAAGGGTGTAATATTCAGTATGACTGGAATTGAATACCCTGAGCTCCCTAAAACAGCATGTTTAAAAACGAGTGAGTGAGAGATAAAACCACAGAGTGAAATGATAGAGACAATATTAATGACATGAGCTGTGTGGGTTTCTTCGTTTTTTCTACTTGAGAAAAAGTTTAAGTGTAGGGTCGGCCCTGAGAGCTGTGTAAGTATTAATTTCCTTAAGTAATTAATTTCTGGTTTTTGGATTAAAATTAAACATTAGATGGCAAATCAAAGTTTAAAGGATTTCTGGTTAGATGAGGTAAAACATTAAGGTAAACATGTACTGGCCACATTTACTATTCCAGTTCTAATTTTTAATGTCATTATTATTCAAGTAAACAAATCTCAAATCTCAAATTCAAATTTTATTTGTCACGTACACAGTCATACACAGTACGATATGTAGTGAAATGCTTGGACAACTGCTCGTGACCTAAAGAAAACAAAAAAGGAAAAGGCTATGAATAAGATAGGAAATAAATATGAAAAATTAAAAAGGGTAAATTTAACTAAGAAGGAATAAAATATAAATTAAGGTTAAAAACGAAATAACTGTACAACACAAATTAGAATGAAGGGTAAATTTAACTGGGAAGGAATAAGATAAAATATATAAATTAAAGTTGAAAATAAAATAACTGTACAACAAAGAAACGCTTCTTTTGACTTATTATTTAATGTATGTTGACATGTCGCGACAAATGCTTTTGACACAGAGTCTCTACAGTCTTGGTTGGAGACTGCAGCTCGACCAAAATGAACTTTCTTTGCCTTTGAAATGGTCAGTTTGAAGGCTGGGACCAGATCTGCAGTCACTCACAGTCAGTTGCCATCTTCAAAGTAATTTTAGTGCATCGAGACAGCAATAAAACAACAATAGGACGTCATCAGTCTGCTATCAGTTTGAGATTGAATGGGTTGACAGTTACATGCAAGCTAGTATAGTGATAGTATAACTGAGATAAATTGGTGAAAAGTACCGATGTGCTGCATTCTTCAATCACAGAAATTCATATTAAACGACTTGAACATTAAACTAACTACTTACGTTCAGAGGCTACCCACCTGGTAGGTCAGCAACAGAAATTCTGTTGCTGCAAGACAACAATTTAACTGCAAAATGACACAGGTGTTCTGCAGCGGTTTACAGGAATATAACCACATCACAACCAACTGAGTTGAATGTCCTACTGCAAACAGATGCCTTGGTGCATGCTGACTTAGACAGATTGAAGCCTGTTGGAAATCTGTCTGCATTTATAAATTAGCCTACCTTTGCCAAATTGCCTGAGGCTGATTGCTGTCAGTGCAGCTCAGACCACAGCAGTTTGTGGCGTTGCACGCTGAACTTCTGGGCACTGAAGTTGTGACTGCATCTACTTTAAATTTTCTCCAAATGTGAAAACATTCAATGCAAACATCAGCCACTGATTTTTTTCCTCTAGTGTGACTGAGCCATTAAGAAGTCATGTTAAAACCAATATTAGGATAGTTAACATAAGCTTTTTTTAGAATTGGTAAATGGACTGGTTCTTATATAGTGCTTTTCTACTTTACCTGAGCACTCAAAGCACTTTATACATCTTGGCTCGTTCACCCATTCATACATGTTCTTTTTCTCTGCTTTTTCTACATACGGTAAGTTCTTTCACATACACTCATAGTCCGATGGATGCATCAGAGACATGGTGTTAGTATCTTGCCCAAGGAGTAGATGGTACCTACCTGTAGTGATAGAGCCGCCAACGGACTCAAGTCAATGGAGTCCATTGGAGGATCAGGACATTGTTCCACATGCAGACCTGCTGTCATTGCTGGAAATATTCAGTTTGGCTGAAGTATGTCCCTGGAAACTACTTCAAATACTTCAAAAAGCTTTAGGATCAGTGAATCCTAAAGTCTGTAGGATTCACTCACTTGCTAACTGGTGACCTTTATCAACTCTACTAGCATATAGCAAACAGGAAATTGGAGAAACTTTGTACCAGGAAACTGAAAGGTTAGAGCCATTGTCACCTACTATCTAATCTACTTTAGAGTTTCAGTGAGTGGTTGCTATTTTATTTTCATTCATAATTATTATACTAAACAATTATGTTGTATAGTTTATTGTTCAACATTTGGTATATTAAATTATCTACTCTGTAAAGTTATCCAGTTTTTTAAAAATGCGATTTCCTCAGAGTCTAACATGGGATTCAAACATTTCAAAACCCAAAACCAAGAAAAACATGCTATTTCTGCTAAAAACAGTTTTATTAACTAATCAGTAAAAGATTTCACATCTTTTAAATGTCCAGTAAATCCAGTAAAAAATCCAGTAAAACAAACTACATCATGTGTTTTTTGATGTACATGTTTCTGTGGATGTGTCTGCTGCAGGTAGCAAGTCTGATGGCCAGAAGAGTCCGAGTGATTCGGTGTTTCTGAGGATGGATGAGATCCCCTACATCAGAGAGGACAGATGTGAGCCTGGTTAGTCTAACGGTTTATGTTAAAAAATAAACGCTTCTACACAAAATATAGACACGGGTACAGAGAGGAAGTCACGTCCATGTCTTTAACGGTGACAGCAGACATGAAACCTATACAACACTAAAATATTCCAAAAGAACACACTCGTCACACTACACATCATCACGGAAAATCTTTTTCTGCATTAATGCATGTAAGGCAGGTTTACCACCAGCTTGAATCCTTGAAAAAAGCTTGAAAACTCCAAACACAAACATAATATAACAGATAGTTTTAGCACATGGCTCTCAAACTTAGCACAGAGTCACACAGGACTTTAGTCTGTCCTCTAGCAGAGACCAAAGCTATTTATCACTGACAGGTCATAATCTCTCTCTCTCTCTTTCTCTCTGTCTCTCCCTCTCAGACATGGCCTCTGTTCCCATAGAAACGGACACATCCCCTTTCATCAGCAGCCTGTCGCTGAGTGGTTCAGAGGACACACTGGGCAAGAAACTGCTGCTCAAACTAAGTCAGTCACACACAAGCCACCTATTCACCAACCCTTTCTATTCATTTCACTCACTTCCTACTTGGATTTGATTCACATGCAAACTCAAACACACACACACACGCGCTCGCGCTCACACACACACACACACACACACACACACACACACACACACACACACACACACACACACACACACACACACACACACACACACTTAAACATACATTAGTGTTTTGGACTTGCCTGCTCTGTATTCTCGTGCTGTTTCTGGACGATGATTCCAGCGCTTTGTGTCAGATCGATGTGTAGGAGGCTGCTGCTGCTGCTGCTGAATTTGAAAAACAAATCTTCATGAAAGTAAAACTATACACAAACAGCAACATATGACATTTGAGTTTTGTTGATTTGGGTATTTCTATGCAAATCGTTTCCTTCTCTTCATTTCAAACTGAAATGAAAACCTCAAAGAAATAAAGCTTTGTGCACGCAGGATTAAAAGCGTTGCAGAAATTAGAGACAATAAAAGTCAAAGACAATCAACAACTTTAGGTGAATATTTAAAGTGAATACAGGTGAAAAATCACTGTTAATGAGAAGTGAATCAGTCCTGAGATAAACCTTTCTCAACTTCAAGGCAACCGATTGAGGCGATTTCCAATGAGATCACAGGATACGGGTAATTGACATGACACAGGGCAGTAAATACATTAGATTGTTACCTAAGTAACTGGAGCCTGGAACTCACCATTCAAAGCAATACACCATGAGCAGATGGCTGCCTGTGTGGATACAGCTTAACACATGCTTACAGAAGCCTGCAAAGCAGCGGTCCCCAACCCCCGGGCCTCGGACCGGTACCGGTCCATGAGTCGTTTGGTACCGGGCTGCGAGAGTTGAGGCTCAGGTGTGAAATGTATGGTTTTCAGGGTTTTTATCGGTTTTCAGCGTTATTTTTTTTATCGTTAACTCGGTTTTCCTGGGTCTTTTCACGTGTGTTATGAATAAATCTTCTTTTTTTTGGTACCGGTACTAGTTTTATTTTGTTGTATTTATCCGCGACACCTTAAAGGCCGGTCTGTGAAAATATTGTCGGGCATAAACCGCTCCGTGGCGCAAAAAAGGTTGGAGACCGCTGCTGTAAAGGACTTTTAAAGTGATAATGTAAAATAGAACTAAATGTAATGCTCCACATATGTATGCTTAATATGAGTGAAAACTACAATCTCCATCCAGTGTTTAAAACAAATTTGACTGATTTTTATTCCAGTTTGCAAAGAATTGATGCTTTTGGTTTCCACTGATTGTTTAGATCAAAGTGTTTCCTTCTTTTTGTTGAGAAAATTACTTTTTGGTTCATAGAAACCTGTTACTTTATGATACTTCATCCTCAAGCGCAATGATGTGTTTTTATGTTTTTACGAGAAACTAAAAACAATTTTAAAACCCAAAAGAAAAGAAAAGAATTTTATTTTAAACAACAACAAAAGCCTCAGCCATATTGATTTATCAGAAAGTTTGGACATAGACAGGCGATTGATAAACAGAAACATTTCAATGTATTTCTAGTAAAAATTACACATTAAATTAAGACCCAAAGCCTTACAATGCTAGTAACTGGCAATAATATGTGACCTTAGTTAGAAGCCAAAATAAATACTGTCTATAAATTTAAATCTAACAACAGTATGGTAGTTTCTAGTAGGTGTATGACAGGTACACCAGTCCTTCTGCATTTAACTGTTAATGTGTTTTGTTTCCTCAGGCCACAAGAAGAGGAAAAAATCTCGTGAAGGGGAAAAAACACCAGAGGACATTTCAGAGCAGCCGCTGGTGAAAACCTAGCAGAGTGTGTGTGAAACAGCCCAGAATACACTCCATCATGTGATGGTTCTTTAAGCTGTTTGTAAAGACAAATGTGGCTGCTGAATTACAGCTCTCAGAGTTTTATCTGAAAACACGCTCCAAAAGCCCGCACTGTTGGAGACCGTAAAGTGGGCCAGTTTCCAAGAATGCACAGAACCTGTGGGTGGAAGACACCATCCTAACAAAAAGCGGGGGTGCAGCTTTAGCAACATGCAGCAAACCCTTCGCTCTTTGATTCACTGTATCAAAGAACACAAGCTTCGGCTCTATGCCATGGCTTCTCATCTCCAGGTTCTTGTGTGGATGCACATGTGTAAAGAAAAGACTGTGAATGTAAAAGATTTATAGAAAAATAGGGGTTTTTTTTTACTCACGTAAGACCACTTCTTCAATGGAGCTAAAGTCACTGATGTTGCTCGGGAAACAGAGGGAAGACACCAAAGATGTTGCTGTTTTGTACGTACTGCTCCAAATGCACAAGTGAAATTATAGTAAAGGTTCTTTTAGAGGCAGCCTGATTAGCACCCTTTAAATAATAATTAGAGTTTCAGCCTACAGTGCAGAAATACTATCTATTTGCATTCTATTTGTTAACACCTGCATTTTATATACTGCATATGAAATATGCACGCATTTTCCACCAGTTGCTCACAAAATGTGGTCACACTGAGAAATAGTGAAATAGCATACAGCGATTCCTGATGGTATGGAGGCCTAGAAGTGCCAACAGAAAGAAAGAAATGAAAACATCAGTGCCCAGCATTGCTGATGCTTGTGTGGTGTAGGCTATTACAGCAGTGAATTCACATCCATAGGGATGAATGCCATGTACGAATATAATGTAAACCTTTCGATGTGCCCACGTGTTTCTACCCATGCGGTGAATCGATTCAGTAGATGAAGACAAATATATGGTTATGATAATATATTTTTCAACTGCATGTGGGTATTACGATTGGAGTTCTAAACCTCCTGTTCATTTTATTCATCACTGAGTCTGAGAATCATTTAAGTGTCTGTAAAACGTGGGCTGGAGACAAATCTCCTGTTGAATGTCGAACACAAAGTCATTCCCTGTCTTGCTGAAAGCGATTAGCTTAGCTTGGCCTAAATCCTGGAGTCTGGCGCAATTTGCTTTAAGCGGCTAAAATCAGCGTTTTGTTGTGGTAACAATAAAACATCCCATGCAGAGGTGTTAGCAAAGGGCTAGTGAGCATTTAGTTGGTAGACAGTATGGCCAAAAAATGGCCACCATGATGTCATCTATTTGTTAGAGAAGTCTCATTGTTGGGGGTTATGCGGGTTTCATGGATGCCATGTTTTAAACTCATGGCTCAGAACATCAGGAAAGTGTTATTTTGGAAATAATCCAGCATTGAAATATTGTTCTGCTCTGATATTTGCTACATGTGCTGCAGGCAGTGCTGAGTGTATGAGAAACTGTGGCTGCTGAGCCACAGAGCCAAAGAGGATGTAATGATTATATAACTCTCCTTAAACGTTGTTAGCGGAGGTGGTGGTGCGGTCTTTAAAAGGCTCTGTTTGTTTTTCTTTTTCCTTCATGTATCCACCTACAGTTCATACGACAGCAGTGCTGAAAACTCCCAGTGCCAGTTTGTGGATGACATCATCGCTTGAAATCATGCTCCTTCTCGGTTTTGATTGTTGAGACATGTCGCTTTTTTGATCACTTTTGTGAAGTATAATATCCTGCCACTCTTATTGTGTAGGAAAAAGATTCAGTAATAATGTCTGAAGGCCCAAATCATTCAGGTTTTTGGTGATCTGTGAAGAGCTGCCTCTGAACCTGCGCTTTCTGTTTGTCTGCATGGTACAGCAGGGATGGGATGGGAGGGTGTGGCACTGTCACTGAGGTTCAGGATCAGATTTGTGCCACTGCAGCATAGACCTGGAGCAGGAGGAGGAGGAGCAGAAGGAGGAGGAAGAAATGTGAAAAGAAGGAAAATGCACTTAAAGGCCTAAAATTTGACTCGCCGATACAGTTTTGTTTCCTGACTGAAGCCACTTTGCTGCATTACTTTGTAAAATGTTATCGTGCTGTGTCATCTGCACTTAAAAACTCTACTTGCATAATTGGTTGGAGGGGAGGATTAAAGACCTTGATTTGTTTAAAGTGAATTTTGAAAGACAGTCAACAAATTAGTGAGAAGCATTAGCATCAAACAGCCTCGCCCAGCAGTACAAACACATATTTAGGAACTAGTGGGAGGGGTGCTTTTCAACTCTGCTCATTGGTTAATGTAACAGGAGGCCAGGCAGAGAGAAACATCCCTCCTGAGTACAATACATGAAACCTGCTGAGTCATTTTGCTGCATTGGGGCACCAGCCTCAGCCAATCAGCAGCATCCTTTGAGGTCAAATCCAGACAATAACAGATTCTGCTGCAGGACGTTGTTGATTTGTTAGGTCGGTTCATGCTTCCTGCTGTACATCTATTTGAGGTTCGGAGATCAGGATGCGCTCATAACATGTCTGAGATCAGTTCTGTATATTCACTATTTCTGCTATGAGACAAGGTAATGTCAGCTGATCAGTGCAAATTTGTTTTCAGCTGTTTTCACTGTACTTTCTAACAGAAGGAGCCGAGCTGCAGACATGTACAGACAGCATTTCCTTGGAAATATGAGAGTTTAGTACTTGTAAAATAGAAAAGCAACTATGTGATGTTTTTTGTATCAGAATATACAAAAATACAGAGTTCCACAAAATACTGAATTTTAACAGTCTGATGTCTTTATTTTATATTAAAGACAAATCTGGTGATGATATATTATGGTTTATTTTTCTTGCTTTAAACATTTCCCACAAGACCAAACCAACCAACATGATCTTATTGACAAGTGTCGTTGGTGCATTATTATTATTATTATTATTATTATCATTATTATTATGAAGCTATATTATTATTACAGTTACAATTACATAATGCAATTATATATTGTATTATGAAATACAATGAAACATTAAGTTTTTGTATCGGTATCAGATCAATATCGTTGACACCACCCTTGGTATCGCACATCACTACCGCCAACATCTCCACACTTTCTACACAATGTACGGTGTTAAACTGCTGATTATATCATATCTGGATGTCTGTTTTTGCCTTTAAATATGAAGATATTTTAAATCCACTGTCTCACAAGATGATAGATATGGGAAAAAACAAAACACATACACGGAGTTCATAATTTAATTTAGTGTGAACGCCATTACAAACACCAGTTAACATGTGACTGCGGCATAGAACAGGTTCTGAGGTGTGATCAGTGGCTTCTTACAGCGGCTTTGTGTAACAACATAAGGGCACTGCAGGGTGGAAACAAAGTAACAGAGAGAGGAAAAAGGTGACTTTTGTTCAATGATGGCACAGAAGGCGATTTTGTTGACTTAGTGGCTAAACAAATCATCTTCTGCCGTATGTCTAAAGCAAGGCAACACAGCATCAGGCATGTGCTTTACCTTTGAGATGATGATGACCGTTGAACTTTAACACAACAAAATAAAATCAAGATTACAGTACCAGCTTTTATATTCTAATGGCTAAAAACAGGAAAGTGATTTGTTGTGGTCTCAGTGCTTATAAATGAAATGGCAGGACTCTAACAGTAATTACATCTATTTACACGACTTTTCCTGTGCTGCAGTTTGTTCAGTACTACTGTTGTGTAGGAAGCATAATTTCATCGCAAATCTTCCCAGTCCACATTCTGGTGTCCAGTTTGAGTGGAATGATTTGGACTGCACAGAAGCTTGCGGCAACAATTCAAACATATGATGGGGTTGTCACGTCTGCGTGTTCGATCATACCTGGCTCTTCCAAAAACCACTGTACCTCCCATAAAATGACGCCGTCATGTGAGAACAAAAACACATCCTTCCTCCCGTTGGTTCAACTGCAAATTGTGAGGACGCAGTTTGACCAATAGGAGAGGATAAGCAAAGAGAGGGGCACAGACTCGATGAAACGTCCTGTGGCGTACAGGAGGCAGGAAGTGGACGAGCACAAATGGCCTTTACTGGACTTTGGTGACGGCCTCGTGGATGGACTGAGCGACGTAGTCGATATTCTTGCTGGTCAGGCCGCACATGTTGATGCGACCGCTAGCCATCAGGTACACGTGCTTCTCTTTGATCATGTACTCCACCTGTTTGGCTGTAGCACAAATTGCAACAGAGTGAGTGAACTTCATAAATGATGTGAAGATAAAGTGAGCCAAGACCGCTTGTTTCAAACAGAATATGAACTGAGGGGCTGCACAGAAGCCAAGTATAAGACATATAAAGATACTTTAACTGTGAAGAGCAGAGTCCAAGAACAGAAATATCAAGTTTAATACGTCTCCTTTAAGCATGTGTTGGGTATCTTGCAGGTCCCTCCACCACTGTGACGCTTATCTCTGATAATCCCAGTATGTTAAAAGCAGGATGTGCTTCTACATTAGTGCGTGTATGTGTGTTTTCACTCACGAGTTAGGCCGGTGAAGCTGAACATGCCAATCTGCTGAGTGATGTGGTCCCAGGTCCCCGGGGTGCCCAGAGCTTGCAGCTTGGCCTTCAGCTGATCCCTCATCAACAGAACTCGGTCTGCCATGGTCTTCACATTACCCTTCCTAAAGTGGGGAGGCGGGATGGAGACAAGTGGGGATATTTAAAAAAGGACATAAGACAGGAAATGAGAGTAAAAGCCAGCTGACAAAGACTATGAACCTCTAAAAGTAATAGCACATGAGAGAAAGGCCAAGTGTTTCCAAAATTTCAAAACCATGCTAGCATGCACATTTGGTAACAAGCATCCATGTGCATGCACCGACGAGGAAGGTAAGTTATTAATATTAATTGAATAATCAGGTAAAAGATGAAGGGTTAGCAGGAGCTAGTATGCTAATATTAAAGCGCTGACTGATGGAGCGTACCATTCTTCAAACAGCTCAGGGCTGTTGAGGGTCTTGCTGACAATGCGTGCTCCCTGAGAAGGTGGGTTGGACCAGGTCGTCCTGACAATCTTCTCCATCTGGGACAGAACGCGGGTTAGGTTCTCATTGTCCTTGGAAACCACTGTCAGGTTCCCCACTCTCTCATCTGTAAGTAGAGACAGACAAAATATGGCTTCACATAAAACTAATCGAGGGTAAGTAGAGGTATAAACAGTATAAACTTATTTTTGGCTAAAACACACAAGACTGTATGCATGAATGTACATGGACCGTGAGTACTCACTGTACAGGCCAAAGTTTTTGGAGAAGGACTGAGCTATAAAAAGCTCAAAGCCCTCGGAGACAAAGAAGCGGATGGCCCAGGCGTCTTTTTCCAGAGAGCCTGAGGCGAAGCCCTGGTAGGCGGAGTCAAAGAACACATACAGCTTCCTCCTCTGGAGAAGGAAAAGACGAAATACATACATTAAAATTCAGTTCATTTCTTTTTTTAATTACACATTAAAGCAATTTTACAAAAGAAGAAGATATTCATGGTGAGTTAGACACCACCAAGGCCATCAGATGATGGTAAAATAATGTCTTTGTACCTTCATCACTTCTGCAATCTGCTTCCATTCCTCCTGGGTCGGGTCGGTGCCAGTGGGGTTGTGTGCGCAGGCATGGAGGACAAAGATGGAGTACTCTGGAGCTTTCTGCTCAGAGAAGACAAATAATGAGTAAAAATATTCAAAATAAATGAATAAAAATGCTCCCAAAGAGTCTTCTTGTTTTCATGTCACTGTCTGTTGGGTTCTTGTAACTAAACAGGAGTCATCGTTCCATCCTCACCTCTAAATCATCCAGGAACCCAGTGAGGTCCAGGCCCCTCTGGGCAGCATCCCAGTAGTGGTAGGGGCGGATATCTTTGAAGCCAGCATCAGCAAATACACCGTTGTGGTTCTCTGGAAGAAGAAACGTTCAGCAGGTATTTACCACTTAAATCTGCTCTGATACCCACTGAGACGTTCACTTCATTATCGAAAAACAGTCAAACTTTCTCAACTACAATTTCCTGCATCCTAAAACTTCTCACTAACCCCAGGTGGGTGCCGAGACGTAGACGGGCGTGGCTGCGTTGTTGACGCCGTTGTACCACCGCCGCAGGAACTCTGCCCCAATCCTCAGTGCACCTGTCCCACCCAGAGCCTGGACTCCTCCAACCTGTGACAGGAAGCGGGCAGTGGGAAACGCAATCAGAGAAATATACGTATGATATTGAATACATGTTCCTTTTCACAGTTCGGCCAGAGAATTTTGTGATAAGGCTGCGGGTCATGCCTGCTTCTGAACACTGCTGTTAATATGCACCAACTTAATACACCAAGACTTGTTGGTCTTTCAGACCTTGCCTTCACAGGTTTTCCTGCCCTTATTGTCTTGTTTTTCACTTTTTTCCCCTGTTCTACCTAAACTGTTGCAGTGGTAAATGCTCATATTTAATATAAATTAAGTTTTAAATAATGAGGTTGCAGGGACGTGTGCGCACAAGAATTCCCTGTGAGTCAAAATCTCAGGCTTCAGATTGCTTGTTCAACTCTTCCTTGACCTCATGTAGATGAGAGGCCATCTCCTTCACACAGCTATGGTCGTAAGCACAACAGCTCCACCCACCTACTGTTCAAACTTTGCAAGGGGCAGCCAATCAGAAGAAATCTGCCTTAAAAGGAGGGGAAATAAAGGTGCTTGGGTGTGAAAGACGATAAACTGAGGGGTTCAGTGTATTCAGAACTAATACACCACCACTACTGGAGTCTGAGAAATAAAAACATGGAGCTTTAAATTAGGGTTTCTAAGGATGTTTAAAAGAGATTAAAGACGCAGGCAAACCTGATCAGCTGATACTCATCCAGTTATGTCCATTAATCAATGGAAAGCTGAGGTACAGATTAAAATTGAAAGAACTTTTAAACAATGTAAAATGTGCTTTTATTTCCTTTTTATTTCACTGCAAAAATAAACAACATTTATTACATTTGCTCCAACTGATCAAAAACCTCCATGTGTCAATGTGCATGTCCCACCCTGTTCTCCTTGATGGCAGGGCTATCGTCTCCCAGGGCGACCTTTGAGGCAGCGGAGCGGAACTCTGGCAGACCGAGGATGGGCAGGTACTCGTGGTTCAGGCTCTCGTCCTCCACGATGAGCCGCTCCACCTTTTTCACCACCGGCAGCACCCAGGGCTGGCAGTCATCAGTACGGTAAGCTGGAGGGGACACAAAGCAAAGCAAATGTTAATCCAGAAGGCACAGGTATTGCTTCTTAGGGACAGGTTGTGTAGCCTATTACTCGTGCCTGCACTTCACAAAAAAGCTTTTTTATGCTTAGTATGACGTTGATAGATATTTACAGCTGATATACTACATAACTAAATACAAACACTTTGTTTCTGCTGCTTGTGTCACTGTGTATAGCGCCATATCACCGAGTATTACAAAATTCTAGATAATACTTCAAAGATAAAAATGGTAATAACACAGCACTGCAGTCTGCAAATAGTAAAGTGAATAGAAGAAAATGCGCACAGGAAAGAATAAACTGCCATTTAACTTCATATGATGCCATATAAACTTTGAAGGTCACCGGCAAACGTGTGTAGCACATATGTGACTCCTTAGGAACTTGCACTCCCTCATACTGGTCTGGAGCATGAGCAGAGCAGGATCACATATCAGGGTTTGGCAGCGGCGGTACACAGTCACTCAGGGTCCAAAGGCGAGCACACTTAAAAGGTCAAACATGCTTATGGTGGCTTTGGGGTATGCAAAATAATTCTGTGTGTGGCCAGTACAAAATCTGAATAGAGCCCAATCTGACATCACTTTACCTGAGACGCAGATCAAGTGGCAAACAGGCCTGGAGAAATCTGGAACCCAGAAAACTCTTCCTGTTGCTTTTGTGGACTCGCTTTCAACATAATTTAACATATTAGGGTTCGATCCTGGTCGTTGTGTCCTTGGGCAAGACACTGTACCCTACCGCCTTCTGGTGTTGGCCAGAGGGGCCGATGGCACGATATGGCAGCCTCGCTTCTGTCAGTCTGCCCCAGGGCAGCTGTAGCTACAACCGTAGCTGCCTCCACCAGTGTGTGAATGTGAGAGTGAATGAATAGTGACATTGTAAAGCGCTTTGGGTGCCTTGAAAAGCGCTATATAAATCCAATCCATTATTATTAACTGATCCATTTTCACACAGAGAGAGACACTAAATTATAGAGTTAATATAAAACTACTGGAATGGTTTCTCCAGGCCAAACTGGTTTTATGCGCTCAGGTTTGTTTTGGCAACGACCGGAAAAAGTGCAACTACTGTCTCAGTCCACGATGAATCATCAGAGAAAGTGAATCTTAATAATCCTGTAGGGACCACTTTGATCGTTAAAGCATATTCTGCCCATTAGCTTTTATTCATATTTTGCATTCTGACTCTTGCCATAAAGTGTACATGCAGGTTGTGCACATGAAAAGGTGACAAACTGCTAGCTCTACATTACATCCTAAAGGCAGAATATGTTAATAGATTTAACAGCAGCTACATCAGAGGTTTGCCTTATTCTGGCTGACCTGAAGTAACTAAGTATTAGTTCACTTTAGCCAGAAGCATTGGGCTAGGAGGAGGATAGACTAGGCTCATACGAGATGACACATCTGGCACATTGGGGTTAAATCAAATTCAAATTCAAATTTTATTTGTCACGTACACAGTCATACACAGTACGATATGTAGTGAAATGCTTGGACAACTGCTCGTGACCTAAAGAAAACAAAAAAGGAAAAGGCTATGAATAAGATAGGAAATAAATATGAAAAATTAAAAAGGGTAAATTTAACTAGGAAGGAATAAAATATAAATTAAGGTTAAAAATGAAATAACTGTACAACACAAATTAGAATGAAGGGTAAATTTAACTGGGAAGAATAAGATAAAATATATAAATTAAAGTTGAAAATAAAATAACTGTACAACAAAATACACAATACACAATATAGAACTATATAAGAATGTATGAAGAAATCTAAATCTAAATAAATATATACACAATAACAGCAGCTGTACAAGTATTACAAGTTAATGTTGAAACTGTTGGGATACAAGTGTCAACCTGTTAACCTATTACAGATGACTAAAGATTTCCTGCTGGTTTATTACAGTTTAGCATAAATAGTCAGAATGAGGATAAAATAACATTAAAGAGATATTCTACAGTGCACGTTAAGTAAGGGACACAAACCAAACTAGCACAAAACCTTCCAAATGACACACGGCTTTAGCATTCATTCTAAAAACTGAACACATTTTCTTACAAAACTTTCCTAACCAACCAAGCAAACTAATGACAGTTTCAAGGACTTACCAATTATGTATCACATAATGATTGACAACGTCGCAACAAACACGACTCGTAAGATTACATATTAAAAAACAGTAAACTACTTTGATGGTACTACGTAAGAAAACTTCAGCCTGTAAGTTCCTGCTTTGACAGGATGTCAGTGTGTAAGTGGAGATTGATGAGTTCAAGGACAGATGGACAAGTAAAACAAGTCACAGCCATGCTATGCGTTTTAACATCATGATTTTAAAGTCTTTAAATGAGAAGTGTTTTGTGGTACGACATGAAGCCCTACTTCCTGGAATTGTCAATTCTTTCAGTGAGAGGTGTAACATTTGCACTAACAATGAAAAAATCCGAGCAATTTACTTGTCAACATGAGAAGAAGCTAATGCTAGCTTTGCCGCTAGCAGCTTGCAGCGAAGGTCATATATCAAACGCTGCTTACGTGTGCGAACATGATATCGCCGCCATAGCCCGAATGTACCAAACAATGTAAGCTACAAAAAGACAGGAAACACAGCTGATGCGATGTGTTTATGCTTTACAGTGCCACTACAAGAGAGAGCAAGCCAACCTAGCTTTAGCATTAGCTGACATCTAGCATCTCTTACCTCCGACGCCCAGATTCACCTTCTGTGGATGGGTGTCCTCTCTGAAGTCAGCGGTCAGTTTGAACACGGCTACCGGGGGAGCCTGGGGGACGTCGCTAAACAGGGACATGGCTCGGGATGAAATAGACGATGATCCCGGTGTTGTGCAAGAGGAGCAAATGAGGAATGGGTGTTTCTAGAGACTAACCGGGTTCACAGGTTCACCTTCACTCAAACTGGACCAGGACGCAAGAAATAGGCATCAGATCAGCTACCAATAGGAAGGGGCAGAAAACTGACGCAGCCTGTCAAGTAGCCAATGAGAGCGGAGAAATATCTTGTAGAAAAAACTACAATTATACCATAAGAAAGAAGATAATAAACCTGTGACGAGTGATAATAAGTCTATAGTCTTTGTAGTCTAAATAAGACCATCTCACTGGACATATTCGTGCCACAGGGATTTGTCCCATTTTAAAAGTAATCTATAAATAGATAAATGATGTGACATAATTCATACGCATAGTTGCCGACAACTGGACGCTGTGCAGTCTTGCTGCATTAATTCAGACCACCAGAATGAACTTAGCTTATCTTTAGGGTCAATGCTGTGTGCCTTATATGCACATTTTTAGCTGTCGTGAATGACATTATTGAGAATATTATAACTATTCTTCTTCCGTAGTTACATCCAACCTATATAAACTCATGTATGTTTTTCATAAACAATCCGTGATAAGAGTAAGTGCTTCAGATAATCAGACTTTCTTATCAAACCATCTTCGAAATTGAAGTCTGATAGTGCGTTGATGTAGGATCTGCAATCTACCGCAAGGGGTCAGTGTTGCTCTGCAGAGAAATATGCAGAGTTAGTGGCGTCTCATTGTTGTTGTAGTTTAAGTTAAACTTGGGCTAAAACATCAGTTTGGACCTGTGATTTCACAGCAGTAAAAACTATACCAACACACAACACTGGAATGGTTTGGCCAAAGCATGTTTCCTTCTTCTTCTTTTTTTTTACCCCTTTTTTGAGTCTGTAGCTTTTTTTGATTATTAAGGGAACCTCCAGTCATTTGTCAAGAGTAAATGAGTACAAATTAAAATGTAAAATCTGTCAAATTACAACAGTTAGGATTTTAATTAATGGTAGCAAATAAAATCCTTTATTGCATTTATTTTTCCACTTTACTTGTCTTACGTCATAGATCATTAAGTATCTTTTTGGCAGTTTTCTTAAAGTAAATAAATAATTTGTCCATCTCACTTTTATGGAGTTTGTACTGGACTTTAGCAGTACAAGTAGTCCTGCAAAAATATACAGAATATTTTTAAGTTTTTGTTACACTATTATCAATATAGAATAACTTAACTGATAAGTGTTTGAATTTATTTTTCACTCTTTAAATTTGTTTAGATAAATAATTAGAATGATGAATTCATATCCTTTTTAATTAACTGATAACATAATTGTTAGTCTCTTATAGAGTGATAGAGATGGTCTAGTTGGAGCAACTTTTACCACCTTTATATACTGTTGTGTAGTTTAATCTATATCACTGTTTCATATATCATACACTGATGTGTCTTCAGGTATAGGAAGTCTCAAGTTACTTTAGCTGTCATTAAAAAGTGTAACATCTGCTTGTAAATTATAATAAAAAGTATTAGGTTAAAAAAAAATCATGCATTGAAAATGTTCAAGTCTCACTTCAAAATTTTTACTTCCGACTTGCGTAGTAAGTGTCCATCACAACACACTTAAAGCATAGATCATTACACACAGAGACACGGCCTCTCCTCATAAACTTTTTGTAAACATCCAGGTGTGTTTTTCTTTTCTCTTCTTCCTACCTCTTCCCTTCACTCTCTCGTGTTTCTTCTCTCAGTCTTCCTGTTAGGTCTGAAGTGTCTGATGAATAGCCTCGGTTTCACTCCTGTATAGCCTCCACTTGCAGGCCTCCTGCAGCTATAGTAGCATGTTTTTGTGTCAGTCAAGTGTGTGACTTGCTGATGAATTTACACACACACACACACACACACACACACACACACACACACACACAC
>NW_005187651.1:268369-271414 GCF_000239375.1 Pundamilia nyererei | reverse complement strand
ACACACACACACACACACACACACACACACACACACACACACACACACACACACACACACACTAATAATGATAATAATTGAACTCTAATTTAAAGTTTTAGCAAAATCTAAACTAAGAAACAAACTCTCTTTTTCAGGTCAAAAACTTAAAATCGATTTTTCTTTTTTTTTTCTTTTTCTTTTAGATGGACATCAGGTCACATCACATGTTTGCACACACTTGCACACACACACAGACACTGCTGCTCCTCTCTCGTCCTGTCATTACCAGACATGATGAGGCCTCCTCCTCTCCTCCATTTTTTTCTTTTTCTCTCTGCTTCTCCATAAAGCACTCCACTGAACCATCAACGGGGTAAAATTTCAAAGGGCCGAGGGGCTAATGCTCCTGGATGAAGCTGACTGAGTCAATTTGTCGACATGATGGACGTTTTGTGGCCTCAGCTCCTGCTTTCCTGCTTGGCTGCAGGGCCCACAGAGGCTTTTTAGGTAGGTTAAAAAAGGAAGGAAAAAAAGAAAGAGTAAGATGTCTTACTGAGAGGCAGAGGGGACAACCCACTGGATGAAACCTTAATTTGACAAGTCAGAATGTGAAGCAGGTTCACAATAGCTAAATGTACACACACACTTGGTTGTTAGAGTCAATCTAAAACCATTTTGCACATTGATTAACAACCCATAGCTATTTATAATTTACAACTTTGATGTATCTTTCCCTTTCAATCTTCAACAACTGGTCAGCAAAATAAAATAAAAAATGCTATTTCAGTAAAAGAAAAAGTGCAAAAGTTTAGCATTTTAAATTCCACTGAAATCAAACAGGCTACAGAAACATTAGCAGCATGCTAACACCCTCACAACTCAGCATTTGGTCTTTGTTGTTTGCTTGCAATTTTTATTTATTAGTCATTTTCACCCAATGAGGACCCTGTGTGGAAAGTTGAGCGTCAAGTAATTACTATTGAATCTGATGGGAAGGGGAATGCCAAGCAGTACTAGAGTCGTTTTTTTATGCTTAGTGAATTGTGGTCATGAAAATGAAAACTATATATTTCAGATATGTCATGAAAATAAACAATCAACTCTGAATAAGGGTTGAAATGGCAAAAAAAACCCTCTGTAAGATCAGCTTGATGGTCTTTACTGGAACTAAGTCAAACTGCGCGATCCTTCTATCTATCATTAAATAAACAATGAATACAAATTTCTCCAACTATCAAGTACTACTTTTACATGAGAGGAAAGAAACAGTTAGAGGGTGGAGGCCTGGTGTCTCAGAAATGACAAGAAAAATCACTTTTAAATCATTTTAAATCATTCATTTAACATTGAACTGATTTTAATTGTGGGCAGAGCACTCGCATCCATAAACATGCATTAGGAGAACAACATGGCAGCTGCACTGAACATTATCATTATATTTACAAGGACATCCTGGGAAAGACAAAAGAAAAACTCACAAGAACTCACTTATCAAGGTAGCTTGGACACACACACACACACACACACACACACACACACACACACACACACACACACATTAATATGATGAGCCCACAGCTTCAGCTTTTCTGGGAAAGCTTTGCACGAGGTTTAGGGTTAGTGTTGGTGCGTTTATGGGAATTTTGGATCACATATGTGAGGTCAGACGCTGATGGACAGGAAGACCTGGCTCACAGTCTGAATTCTGTCAGGTTGAGGTCTGGACTCTGTGTAAGCTAGTCAAATTCTTCCACACCAAACTCGTTCATCCATGTCTTTATGGACCTTGCTTGGTGCACCGGTTCCCCACCATGTTGGAACAAAAAAGGGGCCATCTCCAAACTGTTCCCAAAAAGCTGAGAGCCTGAAATCATCCAAAATGGTTTTGGTATGTTGAAGCCTTAAACGTTCCTTCCAGTGGATCTGGAGCCCAACTCCTGAGTAACAACCTCACACCATAATTCCTGCTGCACCAAACTTTACACTTGGCACAGTGCAGTCAGACCAGTACCATTCTCCTGGCAACCACCAAACCCAGACTCATCCATCAGATTGCCAGATATTTGTCAGAGAACAGGCTTCCTGTGTCCAGTGTGTTCTGGAGTCCAGTTACAGCATGCTTTACATCACTGCATCCGACCCTATGTATCGTGCTTGGTGATATAAGGCGTGGATACTGCTTGGCCATCGAAACTCATCCTGTGAATTCTCATTGTACACATGTAAGATTATCTGAAGGCTACATGAAGTTTGGAGCTCTGTAGCTATTGGCTCTGCACACTGCTCTGCATCCGCTGACCCTACACTGTGATTTTCTGTGGCCTACCACTTCACGGTTGAGTTTCTGTCATTCCCAATTGCTTCCACTTTATTATAATACCACTAACAGCTGACTGTGGAATATTTAGTAGCGGGGAAATTTCATGTTTGGAATGGTTGCACAGCTGGCATCACAGTAAGACGCCGGAATTCTCTGATCTCCTGAGTTCAACTAATTCTTTCATAAATGCTTGCTGACCTTGGCGCTTTATTTTATACACCTGTCGCCATGGAAGTGATTGGAACACCTGAATGATTTGGGATGCTGACTGAATACTTTTGGAAATACTGTGTATGTGTGAATAGCAGTTTTTATAGCTACTTTGGTGGGAGCTCGGATATTTGTTACAGTGGATATGTGATGATGATAAATCATGTTTTAAAACTACATTCTAAAACTGCAAACAGCTTAAAACCTAGATCCATACTAACCAGGAAAAGGTAATAATAAAATTCAGCCAAACGAGACCTGTTAGATTATGTGATTTTCCCAGCCAGAAAAGCTGCTACATTTGGATTTTCTCACTCAGTACCTGTTAAATCGTATTAAGGCCAACATAACAGCACTGGACTGTGCTGTGTGTGTATTTAACAGCCTGGGCAAAGCACCTGTACAGTCACTGTCAGGCTGTAGCTCTCCAACACACACCATCAGCCTCAGATGTTCTCATTCATGTGTGTTTCATGTGGGAAATATCTGGGGAATGGGGAAAATCCCTCCACTCTCTCTCTCTCTCTCTCTCT
>NW_005187651.1:264680-267801 GCF_000239375.1 Pundamilia nyererei | reverse complement strand
ACACACACACACACACACACACACACACACACACACACACACACACACACACACACACACACAAAATGCACAGGAAAGCATTTACACATGTGGGTATATGATTAACTAATGAACTTTACGTGAGCAGAAAAATCCATAGATAAGGATGCACAAAGGATTCAGAGCACACTGTGTTTGCTAGCACTCTGTCATCTTTCCCTCATGTCGTTTGCCAGATTGTGCCGCGGGTACTTGAAGGCCATCAGAAGCAACAGGGTGCAAAGCAAATAGCTGGCCTGGTTTTAAAGACAAAATCCACCCTTTGCTATAGCCCCTGCCTGGAGTTTCCAGGACTTTCCATGCATTGTTAAAGAAATCACTCTGAAGATGAGCCTACTGATATTTAACAAGTGAATCTGCAACTGGCATTTTTTTGTTTTTGTTTATTGCTTTAGTGCAAGAGCTATAAGAACCCACGGTCCACTTTGTCTGCTTTGCAGAAAAAACATCAATCAAAGTTCAAACTCATGAGTACTGCGCAGCACTTTTCTGTGACTTATGTTAACCGAGTTTCAAAAAAGTTGCCATAATAAACCTAATAATATGTAAAATATATAAAAATTATATATAAAGCTAATTTAATGTTGTTATAATATTTCTTTATGAGACAAAAACAAATGTTTGCAATCGAGTGCACTGCATTAAATTAAAAGGTAATGATTCACTCGATTTCATATTTGCAGTTAAGTTTACCTTAGTTCAGTTCAGTAAACAGAAATAAACCCATGTGAGCTCACTTTTACCTCAGTTTAACTCAAGTTATAATCAGAAGTTTCACTTTGTCCAGCTGAGACTCTTTATTACACATCCCTTTTCTCTCAGTCTTAATTTCATGCAAGCTTTTTCATTTCTTCACTGCACTAAGAGCACAAACCAGAAGCATCAGCAACGTGTCGAAAATTCTACAACAAGTCCTGCTGAAGGTGCACAACAAACAGCACCTTTCTGACACGTGTAGGAAACATTGCCGCTCCTGTTTCTGAGGATACCCTGTCAGCCTCTCCGGGGGCCTCGTGTGTTGCTGGAAGTGTCTTTGGTCGTCACCTCCTGGACTGTTTCTGTGTGTCTGTGGTTTGCCATTGACTGTTAATGGAGTGTGGTTTGTCGGTGAACTATAGGTCTCATTTCCTCCTCTGTCAAACTTGTGCGCACAACAACTTGTCAACACAGTAATTTACACTGTGTGTGTGTGTGTGTGTGTGTGTGTGTGTGTGTGTGTGTGTGTGTGTGTGTGTACTGTATGTCTGAGTACAAGAACACCAAGGCCAGTACTCACTCCCTGCTTTCGTGTCTGTGTTGAGTCTGGCTGATCTCTGACAGGAAGTGATCCGTGTCTGTGTACACGTCAACAAACAGGACCTGGGTCTGCAAGGAGAAGAAGGAGGAGAAGGTGGTGTTGGAGGTGGTGGACAAAGTCAGGGGTCAAAGTGGGAGGAGACTGTTGACTGACGGCCTTTACTTGGAGCATGTCTGCTGTTTGTTTGACTAGAGGCCGGTCCTGTCATCAGGCTTCAGGCTGATAGTGAAGAGGAGACAAGACAGAAAGAGGAGACAACACAGAGATGGGTTTTTGGGTGGATGGAGGAGGGGGTGATCCTGCTTAAGTTTTTTTTTAAAGGGGGTGGGGGGTCTTGTTCAGTGATTGGCTAACAGCTTGAAACTTCAGTCAGGCAAGGACACTTTGGTCAGAGAAATGTCTTCTTTGTAGGTTTTTCCTTTCTTTTTAGTTTTTATCAGAGAGGAACCTTCTCCTATTCTCATTTCCTAAAATGATGACCTGCTGCTTTTTCCCTGAGTCTCTCTCTACGTCTCCATTTTTCTAGCACTGCAACTTTAAAGTTACAAAAAAATGGAAAAATACAGTAATTTAACAAGAAGTGCTCCAAACCTCTGTCAAGGCAGTGCACTCCCACTTTATTAATTTTAACGTTGTATTTTTTCCTCTGTAGTCATTTTGTTTGCTTATTTTTAAACATACTTTAATAAATTTGTAGTGCAGTTAAACTAAGTGCAAAGGCCACATGTGTTGTATCCATTAAAAAAACAATCTGTTTAAATGTTTTGTAAGAAATATGAAGGTTTTTGGATCATTTGTTCAAATTGTTTTGTATTTAAACATTTAGAACCTGTTTCTGTAATGCATGTAACAAAGTCATACTACAATTATGTGATATTTAGAATCATTGCCTTTATCCCTATATAATGTCAGTACAAAGAATAGCAATAAGAAACACAGTTTCAATATCTCTGTATGTCATTATTATCACTTTGACCTTTAGATCAGTCCGTTGATGTTGAAGGAGAGGTCAGAGGTCAGAGGTGACCTCTGACATAATTTATCATTTATATTCTGCATTTTTATACAGTACTTTTATATGTTGATAATATACACATCACACTTGTAAGTACCGCAGTTTTTAAGTTATAAAACTTTTTGTCCGTTTCTGACCAATAAATCATGAAGCTGACCTTGGATGTCAGCCAGATTTTAATGGATAATTACTCCAATGACTGCACTCTACACCCCTACAAAGTTTTATCAGGAAAAAAAAAATCCAGCTATCATGTTTACAGACTCAAACATCACCGAATGGAACAAATGAGGAAAAAGACATTGCGAGTTTAACAGCTTCACCACATCAGTTCCTCATTTGGCTTCATGGTTGAGACTCCTCTTACTCAGACTTTTTCTGGCAGCAGGTTTCAGTGGTTTTAGCTTTACATCAACAGCAAAGTGCTGACGGTTCAGTCATCTTATCTGTGTGTGTGCGACCAAACAAAATGCCAGTTGTTCGCTGAACATAAAGTCCTGGTATGCAGATGCAGGCGTGTATCCCTGAACTGTCCGGCGGTCGGTGTCGGGCCTCGGCTGACTGACGGCCTCATTGTTGCTTTGCCGGCCGGCTGCTGTCAAGGTTACTGAGCTGCAAGTTGGCTGAAGTCTGGGAACAGTCAGCTCCTATTTTGGGGTCTTCAGGGCCACTTTCTTAGAGGCAAGGCCTTGCATAGCAGCTGATGGGAAATGGATAAAGTGTGAGTGTGTGTGTGTGTGTGTGTGTGTGTGTGTGTGTGTGTGTGTGTG
>NW_005187651.1:253217-264660 GCF_000239375.1 Pundamilia nyererei | reverse complement strand
TGTGTGTGTGTGTGTGTGTGTGTGTGTGTGTGTGTGTGTGTGTGCTTTTAAACTTCAGTAAAAGCACCAGTCATCTCCACCTCTTTGTAGTGCAGCAGGATTCTGCAGCAAAAAAAGTGTGAAAATGAGGATGTTTATAGACATGAACTATTACATTATTTCCACTAGTCGTTATCTTTATTAGCACAGCTTAGGAAAACCATCTTACTTCTCATGTTAGTGTTATAGGTCCTCTTCTCCTCCACTCCAACACTTCAAAAATACAATTCAACAAGTCTTTAGAAATAAAAATATATTATTATACTTTCTAATGGGAAAAGAAAGAAACAACAAAAATAAAATGTGATGAAATTTAGCCACTAAATAAATTACAAAAAGCACCAAGATTAAAAAACAAAATGCAAATGTGTCAAATTGAGTTTTGTGTCTTTTCTTTCAGGTCTTGTTTCAAGATCTTCAGTCTCCTTTTTTGCATGAGCTGATTCTTTGGATGACATATCACATTCTGGTCATTTTGAATGTGAATTTGTCACAGTGCAAGCTTTTTTGTTTCTGTGTTTTTCTGGTTTTAAAATTTAGTGGCAAGTTTTTGGATTGGTTGTATTTTTAGTCTACTTTAACATAACTTGTCCAGTTCTTTTTGCTTATCCTGCCTTTTTTCATTTTAAAAGGATCAAATGTGATTGAATATTTGAGAATATAAAAGTGTATGAACACCGTGAATGTGAATATGAATGACGTGCTGTAAGAAACTGAAGAACCGTGTATGATCTGTGATGCTGTTAGACTTGGTGAGATCAACGGAAATCTTCAAACTTGAAAAACAAGTTGTGAGGATGAAAGAGGAAGACTTTATCTGATATCTAGTATTTTCTTGAAAATGCCCTGCTGGTGTCAGCTTACCACAGGAATCGTGAATATCCTCTGTGCATCGCTCGCTGATATGTCCGCTATGTTTGTGTTTTTGTGTTTATGGCCCAGAATTCCTTTACGCATTTTAATGCATAGCTCAGTGTTCCTAAACAATATTGGGAAAAGCATTTCTTTACCAAAACCCCGGCGCTCAGGTCCAAAAGCTTGACTCTGGAAACATTTTATTTACAGCGTTGGCGTGTGATGGAGGAGCCACGCCGTCTATCCCAATAACAGATTGTCATTTTGATGGCGACGCCACACGGACAGAACGCAACAGCCTGAATTCATCCCACTGAAATACTGTTTACTTCCTGGAAGGTCACAAGGCCACATCAGAGCGCTAGGACATGTGCACACTTATGAAGACGGTCATGGGAAATCTTTACATTTTTTATATGAATATTCATCACAGTGTTTGAGTCAAATGCTCATTTATCTCTTTAAATAATAAAGAGTCAAAGCTCCTAATGTTATTAAGCAGGTTTGTAAAATAGCCTGAAAAGGAAATGTCAGTTATCTATCATCACTTGGTGTCTCAGCTCATTATTCTGTGTATTTCAGCGTTCAGCAGTGAGGATACATGGAACTTTTTAAAGTGCCACTGCAGGATGATGAATCATAAACCTCGTGGGGTCTAAAGATAGATTTGTGTAAACGTGCAGTCATTAGAACATGCAGATGTACACTTATACACAACAAGACAACTTCCTCTCACATGAATTATAGTCACTCCACAATAGCTCCAATAATAGTTTCCCATCTCTGCACTGGTGACAACGGTGACCCCTCACTGACCTTTCAGTTCTGGTTGGGGGGCGGCGGCGGGGGGATGCACCACAAACTTCTGGTTTCATTCATACCATTGAGGCAGTGAATAGACAGCTCTAAGAAGGTTTAAAACCGGAGCAGACGGTGTTTGTCCAGGGCTGATGTTGCAGGGCGCCACCTGTTTGAGAAGCTGAGGAGAGAGAGTGATTTATGTCTGACCAATCCGGAGAAACATGTTAACACTGGAAAGATGCTGGTGCAATGGATATACAAGTACGGCCTTATACTGACATGATATAATTCTTTTCTCTTTTTTGTTTTTTCAATGTGCGCAAAAATGTTTCCACGTAGACAGAGTCCGACACGGGAGGGAAACACGTGTTTAACACATTATTATTAACATTATTATTAACACCAATAACTGGTTTTATACTCTGAAGATACTGGTCATAGAAGGAGCTTACGGCTCTGTAAATCAACACCAGAAGAATTCTTTTGTTCTAAAATGGTCCACTCATGCCTCGTTTGCAGCGATGTGATTCAATTCAATTCAGTTTTATTTATACAGCGCCAAATCACAACAACAGTCACCTCAAGGTGCTCTCTATTGTAAGGTAGACCCTACAACAATACATACAGAGAAAAGCCCAACAATCAGATGACCCCCTATGAGCAAGCACTTGGTGACAGTGGGAAGGAAAAACTCCCTTTTAACAGGAACAACCAGGCTCAGGGAGGGGCGGGGCCATCTGCTGTGACCAGTTGGAGTGAGAGAAGGAAGACAGGATAAAGACATGCTGTGGAAGAGAGACAGAGATTAATAACAGGTATGATTCAATGCAGAGAGGTCTATTAACACACAGTGAGTGAGAAAGGTGACTGGAAAGGAAAAACTGGGAGTCTTTTCCCTTTCCTGGGAATCCCCCAGCAGCCTATGCCTATTGCAGCATAACTAAGGGAGGATTCAGGGTCACCTGGTCCAGCCCTAACTATATGCTTTAGCAAAAAGGAAAGTTTTAAGACTAATCTTAAAAGTAGAGATAGTGTCTGTCTCCCAAATCCAAACTGGAAACTGGTTCCACCGAAGAGGGGCCTGAAAACTCTAGTCTCTCTAATGAAGACACTAAAGCAGAACTGGCTCCACACCAGTAACACTGGCAGCACAGCTTAAAAAAGAGTACTATGCAAATCATTTGGTGCCACCTTAAGCCATTCCTTGCTTTCTGATTTGTGTGTTTTTATTGTTAAAAGTATTAAAAGGTTGTTGCCACTGATAAGTTGTACCAAAGTTAGCTCAAAGCCATTTCTTGTGTTAAATAAACACGCTCCATAAATGCTCAGAGGCATATTATTTCATGCGCCCAATTCATATTAATGGGTGAATGCAATAAAGTCCAAGTTACCGCAAACTACATCCTCCAAAAATCAGACAGTTTGACCTTTGTGATGGCTGGGATCGTTGCATGAATGCTGTGTTAGGCTGTGTTAGCTTTAGATAGTGTTACCTCATAATGAAATGAATGTCTAAATACTTTCATACTGTCAGCACATTGTAGGCTTACATTCATCACGATGAGAAAAGGAAGCACGCACATAGCTCAATTATGAAATCATACATGAGTGTCAAGCTAAATGGCTCCAGGACACCAAATAATAACAGACATTCTGGAGCATGCCACAAATCACTGGTGTTTATGGTTTCATGTCCCAAAACAGCCGAGAGAAGGCCCAGATTTTGTAGCTGCTTTGCTGCTTATGAGAATAAGTCGGTAAGTAGAATGTGGAGCTCGGTTTGTTTCTCTATATCTAATGTGGATTCTCCATTCAAATCTCCTCTGATAGAAGAGGGTGAATCCGGGATTAAAGACTAAAGTAACACAGATAAATGCCTGTGTGGAATAATTAGTATATCCAAAGCTTGGTACAACTTGGGAAGGGAAGCTGGATTCACCACAAACAGCCTAATCTGAAACCACAAGTGGAAATCACCCCGTCTGCACTTTAATTATATCAGTGAATCTCCTTCATCCAGGGTTCTCCTCTTCTTCCCCTGCTTCAGTACGGCTCGCATGACTTGTGTGTGCATAAACAAATTCATCATTTCAAATTCATAATGTGCACAAAATACACTCTGAGTCACCTTTCTATGACACATACTGTAATTAACCCTAATTTGCCACTATCACTATGAAATTAAACCATTTGTGCATCTCGTAGCAAAAGGCTATAATCATATATGCTGTTATATTTTGAGCCTTTTCAAACAG
This sequence comes from Pundamilia nyererei, assembly GCF_000239375.1. NCBI lineage: Eukaryota > Metazoa > Chordata > Actinopteri > Cichliformes > Cichlidae > Pundamilia > Pundamilia nyererei. The sequence goes on along the minus strand of NW_005187651.1, from coordinate 260,710 downwards.
GTTAATTAGCCGCATGTTTACTCAACAAATAATGATGCTCATGGGGAGTATTCAAATAACATCAATCCCTTAATTAGGTTGTATTTGTCGGAAAGCCAACGTGAAGTCTGAATAATTCATGCATTTATTGCATATTTGCCTAGTGTACTCTTTAGCTGTGATGCCTCATATTAGAAGGCATTATTGTTGTTTAATTAAATCATTGTTAGTCAGATTTCATTCACAGTGAGTGTAATCGTGAGGAAGAGAACCAATGACAGGTCTTAATTTTTCAGAAGCTTTGGAAAAGGATCAGAGGAAGTGGAAAATGAGCACTTTTGTAAAATTATTTTAAGAGGTAAGCCCCTGTTCTTTATGATATTAATCATTACCATTCATATACTAAATGGTAGTCAAAACCCTAAAACATAGCAAACATGATTCTTTTAAATGCTGGCTCCAAGGCTACAGTCTTGTCAAAGGAGTTAAAACAGCTTCACATGACAGACCGATTTTTTTTTTTTACCAAAATGCAATATGCTTTATGTATAATTCTGTACAAAGACAATAACCTTTTTTAATTAAAATTTCTGGGGAAAAAAGAAAAGTTACCTATTTCCATCACTGTTACCCACAACAAAGGTACAGAAACCGGTTCAAGGCCACATTAAGATACAACAAACTGGCAAAAATTCCAAATGCAGCTTAAACATATCAGAATTATGAATGATCATATTATTTATACACGTCTTAATAATAACGAAACTCACACTGTAGCATGAACGTTGAATAAAAATAAAACATTTATTAAAGCTATTAATACTTTGATGCCTTTGTAAAATTTCTCAATGAAAATTGAACAAAAGCAAATTGAAAAAAATGAAGAAAACATGTGCTGCTTGCAGTTTTGATGGTCGGGACCTTGCACCTCATAAAGTGTGTGAAACTCAACATGGAGGAAGAAATAAAATTCCGTTCTTGATCTCAAGAGCAGCAGAGCAAACATAGCGACTACCATCAACACTACAGCCTTCCTGCTTCAAAACACCTGCTGGCTGTGGGTGTCTGGTTGGTCCTGTGGGAGACTTGCGGTTTCCCACATCCTGCGACAGCTGAGCTCTCAGGTACTTAAGCTCTGTCCAGGAGAGCACTTAAGTGTCGCTGTGTTTTTCTCAGTGATTTCTTTTTTTTTTCTGCAGACTCAGTAAAGAAATGATCAGAAGGAATCCCCGAGAGTGTCTGACTCATTTCATTTTGCGCTGTAGGATTCCCTGATAGAGGTCAGTTCATATATAATGTTGTTTGGTATTTACTCGCTCAGAGAGTCGGCAGCAGCAGGGTGTAGGAACTGTGAGGGGTTCGGTATTTTGGTCAAGGACACTACAGCAGGGTGGAGGCCTCAAGCAGCTGAAGGACAGTCTCCGGCTGCGCAGTGTCAGACAGGAAGCTGGGGATTCTGACTTATAGGTGGATGGTTTTCCTTTAATTAATTAATTAAGTAAATACACACAAAAAAAGTTGTTTCAGCAATTTTGCTGTAATTGCTGTGCTTTGCACTGCATCTGCCGTGAATGCATGATTGCAGGCAGTCTAAGCAGACAAACAATGCATGGGGGGAAATATACACAGCCTCACTGAAAAGATGCACAGAACCAAAAACATCCTCATTCACTGGAAGCAAGATATTATCCCGATACAATGGGTCCATTGTTTCTTAAAAGTTTCTGCAGGAATGACTAAATATTTCTTGGCTTGCTTTAAAATTATTTGAATTTAAGGTGTTTTTTTCTAAAATTTCTTACAATATACCTTAAAAAAACATTGATGTTTTATATGTCTTCACAGAAACGTTTAAATTTGCTGTTTACCTGCAAACAGTTTGGACCAGCTGAGGCAACAGAACAAGTTAAAAGGCAGTAAATCCTGTGGAGGAGGTCGGGGTGGATGGATAGGCACACAAATGCTCTTACACCCTAATGATTGGTGTTGGGTTCTTTTTTTAAAGGTGATAAGGATGATCAAACCCTGATTGTTTAATTTCCCGAATTACAAAAGAAAAGGAAGCTGCACTGACATTGTGTCTCTATGCAATACGGTCCATTCAGGAAACTACAATACAGCCAGGTGTGTGTGTCTGTGTAATACACCCATACAAATAAAACAAGCAAATAACACAAGGCTTAAAAAGAGTAAATCATGACAAATGGTTGATGTCATGGCGACCATGCAAGTCCATAATTACTTTTGGAAATGCCAATAAAATATAATTAATGGGTAAGTGACTGATTCTTTTGAGCAGTCAAAATGTTACTTGAGTAGACTTGGTGCACAGGCTCAGTACTCACTAATTCAGTTGCTATGCTGACCGAAGGCTTTTCTGCACATAAACAAATGTTTGACATTTGTGCAATTTTAAGTAATTAAACTAGTTTTGTTGTCATTGCTGCAAGGTCAGCAGGGAATCCTCTCTGTGCCAGCAGTGTAGTTTAAAAAGACATCAGAAAGTGCTTCAGCCGAACTCAAGCAGGGATATCAGTCTGTTACATATTTGACTGCTTTCACACTGCAGGTCTATGACACAGACCAGGACTGCTGCTGTTGTGCATGGTGAAGTGGCAGAGAGAAAGAAATGTAACTCCGGGCACTACATACCGTCAGATCAGAGCATCTGAACATGGCCGACACTTCCTGACATTCCTGCCGCAGCTCAGATGCAGCGAGAAAGAACCCTGTCATGTTTCTAGCGTCTGTTGTCCAACACACACGAGCAGAGAGGACAGGTCTGTACATGATGCAAGCACCGCTGCATTGCTGAGGTGTGTGTGAGTGTGTCATTCTTTCTCTGTCTGGCCAAGGACTATTTCAGGGTGTGGACAAAGAACTTGAATTGGAAAATGGGTTCTTGTATTTCACACATTGTGCGATGTAGGTGTTCACACAGTGACATTATGGGGACCGCCTTCCTTTTGGGCGGCAAAAAGCAGGTTTTCCTCATGTAGATCACTCAGTACAGATATATGACAAAGACCTGACTTGAGGTTATCTCAAGGTCTCACAGTAGAAGCTAATTTCAGGAAATTAATGTAAATCAGTGTGATAACCTCAGAAGTGATAAAAACACAACTTCAACACAACCTGAAGGGCCTCACAAAGGCAGAAACACGGGAAGTGTGTGTACAGTAGCAGACACTTTATCTCTGCTATGATTAGACCTGCACAATCATTCCACAGATATATTAGCCGCTTAATCCAGCGCAGGTCAACGAGGTCAGACACAACCCGGTGCTAGATGAAGGCGTGTGCACACATATACAACACAGTGTGTAAATACTTGCACACACGAAGCACAGCATAGAGATGTGAGACGAAGTAAAAAACATGATGAGGTGTTGTATTAAGATGCTGGGGAAGCCATGTGCAACCAGGATGCTCCAGTGCTCCTTGGCAAAAACTCTCTGAGCACTAACACAGGATTGAACACCACTTTTTCCTCATTTGGTGGTCTGATCGTGGTGATGGAGGACTGCTGTTGGGCTAAAATCACCTGTAAGAGCTCAACTTGGTTCAGATCTGGTGGCTGTGAATGTAAATAAACATGAAATACATTTGAGTTGTTTGTAGCATAACTGGAATTCATGTGGGTAGATCAGATATTATAGTTATATTTGAACAGCTAAACATCACTATTTGAAATTTTATTTAATAAAATTATCTCTAAATCTATATGCAAACTGTACTTTCAGGTGTAATATAATCACTTAACAATAACAGTCAATAAATATGCAAATTTAAACTTGATCTATGTTGTGCTAAGTGTTGTTATATTTAAAATAATACCACTATCAGTACCATGCTACGAATCAGTGTGTAACGAAGCTTCTATATTACATACTGAACCAATGTTCAAAATATTTATTACGGCTCTTTATGTGCACAGAATGTCATGCGTGCCAATTTGGTGATCTGTATGTGTGTATTTGTATGCAGTGCAATGGAGTCCTCTGTCTTTAACACATAAATAAAAGAAGATATGTGAGTAACCCTTTATAATAATTAATATTAATAAACTGTAAATTCATAGTTATCTTATCATTAACAAGCAATTCCATAATAGGTCAAGATGTCATTGTTATTAATGTTATAATTTATTACTTTATTCTGACTTCCTTTGTAAATGATATACGCCCATGACTATGTGGACAATTACACTTTTTTGCCATTTTAAATTTGTACACCAACACTGGATTTTAAATGTGATCATGGTGTGACTGAAGTTTTCAGCTTTGATTCAGGGGGTTTAACAAGTATTACAATAAGCATTTAGGAATTACAGTCATTTGTATCCTCAGTATCTCATTTTCAGAGGCTCAAAAGTGGAATATTATCATAATTTTAATTCTAATGATTGTATGTGGAGTTAATGCTATTCCATTATCTTATATTATGTTATTGTTAAGAGTTATTGCATGAATGAGCTACATGGAAAGTCTTTAAGTGGAGGCTGAACTGTAACCTTTAACTCGCTTAAGAATACTTAGGTGACACGTAACCGATAATTGGACCCAGTTGTTTAAAAGAAACTATAGTGTTAATCGCTCACAGTCAACCTGAAACACACACACACACACTGATGAAGTGTCACATGAATGACATCATTACACATCTATACAGCTAATGACATGTCCAGCAAACTCATTAGCTGATTCACTGGACTGGGTTACAGCATCAAGTTCACTTCAGGCGAAACACAAACCCACAACATCTGATACACACACAAGTGACACACATGCAGTTTGAATGCAGATATAATACACACACACACACACACACATACACGCACACGCATAACTTTCATCGTGAGAGATGCAGGAAAGATGCAGAGTGAAGAGTTCTGGCTGAACCTGTTCATTCACTTCCTATCACCATGGTTACAGGTGTTTTCAGGGGAAAAGAGCTCATTTTCGTTCTTGTTTGCTTATTTAGACATGTTCGGATATTTTCCAAAGGTTCTGACATGCACTCATAATCTCAGTATAACTGCGCTGAACGACAGCTGTTTCTGTTTTAGACAATATGGGAAAATTTGCAGCGGCAAACCTGAGGATGAAGGAAGCCACAGATCAAAAAACAAAAACGGAAGTGAAACTGGGAAAATTGACCACAGCAGAGAAACCCAATGAGAATATCGGGATCAAATATTGCACTCCTTCAAAATATTAACTCACTTTCTGGTGAATTATTTTTTAATAATTCTTTGTTCTTAATTCATTGTTTAGTAAGGTTAAACAAGTGTCCTTAAACCTTGCGCTGAGCTTAATCAGCAGCACATTTTCAAATATATTTTAAAAATTCTGCTTTATATATGAAACATCACTCTTGATCAATCAATTCCTTTTTAAGACGGTATGTTTCATCATTTTTAGCGGGCCTTTATTTTCTATTTTTTTGTGACTTACAGGAGTTTTGTTTGCTAGAAGAGTTGCTGTATATGTGTGTAGATGAATGTAAATAAAGACCCTGCTGATGTTTCTGCAGTCCTGTGGAAGTGAAAGTGAAAGTCAGGCAGGAAGCTTCGCTGGGAAACAGTGGTAAACATCCTCCTCCCCTCCACCCTGCTGTCATGCTGGGGGAGTAAGGATGACAAACTTCCTAGCAGTAGCGGTACAGGAGGCCCTTGACCCCCCCTATTTGGTTCGGACCCTTCCCAGCTGTTCGCCTGGCCCCGGAGCCCACGGTGATCGAAGTGATCTATTGCCGGTGTCCGTCCGGCCAGAAGCGGGTAGTCCTGTCGGAGTGCAACGCTCCGGAGGCCCGTGTTTAGCCTGGTCCAGGAAACAGGCCCTTCCTCCGCCTAAACAGGGAGGGACGCTTGGGGACCATCAACGGGACGCTGTGGGGAACGAGGCTCCCCGTCTTCCAGCGGAGGTGGGGTAACTGGCAGGTCAACGAGGACGCGCGAGACATGCGCACGCTCTGCTCTGCCCTGAGCGCGCGTAATCCAAACCCGTGCGTAAAAACGAAATAATTTTTTTTAATCAGACTCATGACAGATGTTATTTGTATTCTAGATATTTAACAAAAAGGGTCAAAGAAAAATGATTTTTTTAACACTTTTACTTTAGACTTGTCACAAAGACAACATTTGAGAACCGGGTCTCGTGTTTATCTTAAATGTACAAATCAAACGTCCTCCACAGACGCTTCACTTCAGCCTAGTAGTTGAGAAGTTGCAGGGAATCTTTCTGTCTTCGTTCAGAGTTAATTCATCAGGGATGACAGAGGTCGTGTGAGTGGGAACTTTCTCTGCGTGGTCGGAAGAAGTGAGTCCCTGCAGGGCAGCCGAGCAGTTTTGGAGGGGCCCTGAAACCGGTGCAGGCCCCCTCTAATTACCACATAAAACACTCCTTCTACTTCTTTTGGATGGCAAATCGTCGGCATAATATTAAAAGCTTGAGCAGGGAGAAGACTCCTGTCCATGTCTTTGAAGCTGGAAAAGGGGAAAGCAGAACAGCTGATGCTGATAAGTTTAAAGGGTTTCGTTCCAGTGCGTCACAGTTAAGCTTCAGCAGCATGTGTTTAGATTTTTTTTACAGGAGAAACAAAGAAAGAATATTTTAGTGTCTAACATCCCCGTTGGACTTTTAAAAACAAAATCTCTTCTCTTGAGACGAGCTCATGTTTCATAAAAATGCTCCCAGATAAAATTATGCTGATTCAAACATTTTCAGAAAACATAGTAAGTCTCGGTCAAAACAAGAAAAAAAAATCATGTTTCAAAGGAGCTTCAATTCACTGAATGCGGCCAATTTGGTGAATCGGGAAATACTTGAAACACTTAATTTGTTTGTGCTTAAAAAGTGACATTTTAAAAGTATCCTTTGCCTCCTTCTTTATGTTTTGCCTATTTGAAATTTACTTCTGTTTTATTTCGCTAAAAAGAATGCAAATACCGATTTTTACATCCAGTTTCTGGTGTCCATAGAAGCATCACTCTGACACTTGGATACAGGGGCTCGGATCGGCCTGACAGAGCTCAGCCGGGCGGTGATTGATGGCCGAGACCCTCGGCAGGTTGTAAAGCAGCCAGGTTGGATGCTGTTTAGGAGATAGAGAGCAGATAAAGAAGACGCTCAGCGAGAGAAAAGGGGTGAAGGGCTCTAATGGGGGAATCCGGACTGTCTGCGCCGTGATGGAGTGGTCTGTCTCTCTCCTGGAGGCACTAATGCCCTCCAGTTTATACACAGACACACAGACTTCTCACGGGAGACGGGAAGACTCATCACATTGCCCGCGTTTATCTGGACAAATTATTCATCATAAAAATGCTTCTCTCCTCGAAAGCTCAGACAAAATGAATCCCCGCTGTGTGATAACACTAAAGAGGCTCTAAACGCTCGTTCGTTCTTCGGCAGGCGTACCTCTGCGTGGTTTTCTCATTAAATTAGACCAACAAGCCCCGCTGGAAATTTCTACTTAAGCAACGAAACAACACGGCAATAAATCAGAGCACCGTG
>NW_005187651.1:251131-252369 GCF_000239375.1 Pundamilia nyererei | reverse complement strand
GTGTGTGTGTGTGTGTGTGTGTGTGTGTGGCCGCTGGTCCTGTCCTGCAGGGCGGAGGTAGACGTTACGGATCACTGAGATAGCGTCTTCCAACTCTGCCTAATGGAGCTATTACTGGCTGCAGGCCTCTGTTATCTAAACACACGCACGCACACGCGAGCACGCGCATGCACTCTCAGCTTTTAAGCTACAGGCTCCAAGACGCGCGAACTTTTACGCACGACGTCCAGTCTGCAAAGATTTACACTTGTTTCTGTCTGTTTACTTTTGATTACTTTTGTACGAGCTTATAACAAAATGAAGATCCTGTTCCTGTTGTTTTAGCCCCTAATCGAGCTGTCTGGATAGGACATCCCCAAAAGTTTAATGACGTTTACAGAGTGATCTTATAATGTAAGAAACAATGTAAAGGTGACATTTTAACAGGTGAGGACAATCGAGATTTATTAAGATCTAATATTCAAATTTCTGTAAGACCATAAAGCATTAAAAAGTATCACAATTATGATTTTTCTGTTTTTACACATATTTCATTAAGTTTCGTCATTTTCGCTGATTTTGTTAATCCACCCAAATAAAGGACGACTTTTCTTCACGCTGCCAAACTGAACAAAACATGTGATGCGGACGAGAAATGCATTTTTTTAAGCTGAATGTATTCTTACTGCGTCATTTCACGAAAAGAAAGAAAACAAAGAAAAAACGGTTTTAAATCAAGACCCATTTCCGAAACTGGAAACGAATAAAACACAGCAAAGCCAAAAGATTCGCTGGTAAATATCTTGTAAACAAAAAAAGAACAATAAAAATTTTAAGAACATGTTTATTATTACTCGGTTCGTTTGTCAAGTTATTATTTATTTGAACTGATTGTGCAATTGTGATTTTCGGTTTAAATCTTTTTGCACTTGAAAACTGTAGAAATTTGTACTCTGTTCTATTCAGTTCTATTTCATCTCTGTAAATTTCTACACACTCTCAGTCTGAGGCGCACGTTACCTCCAAAACAAAGGTAACGAGGCTGCCATATCGCGCCATCGGCCCCTCTGGCCAACACCAGTAGGCGGCAGGTGAAGTGTCTTTCCCAAGGACTCAACGACCGAGACTGTCCGAACCGGCAACCTTCCGGTTACAAGACTCTTTGAGCCACGATCTAGTCCGCATAACACTGAATCGAAGAAATGATACGACTTCAGAGTCGTGTTTATAGTATACAGCTGTCCGTGTGTGCGTGTGTG
>NW_005187651.1:236634-251111 GCF_000239375.1 Pundamilia nyererei | reverse complement strand
TGTGTGTGTGTGTGTGTGTGTGTGTGTGTGTGTGTGTGTGTGTGTGTGTGTGTGTGTGTGTGTGTCAGTTATTGCCCTTTAACTGCCTAATAAAGTTTGTTTCTGGAGCTGACTGACCCTCCTTCATCATCACATTTAACCTTCTGACAACTATCTGAGCTGTCCTTTACATCCAAACACACACATTGCACGCACACACGCGCTCGCTCTCTATCACGCACATACACACAGCACACAAATGCATGGCTCTGAAGCGGTGATTATCTCCCTCACTTCTCTCTCTCTCCATCCAACCATCCAGAGCCGCCTGGCGCCTCTGCAGGGCCGCAAACAGACAGAAGACAAGAGGTGTAGCATTTCCTATTGTTACATTCATAATACAGAGGGGTGGGGGGTGGGGGGGGTTGGGGGGGAAGAAATTTCACTAAATTCACTAACGTCCCAGTTGTAAAGTTATGGCTTCAAACAAAAAGGGAAAGAAAAAAACAAACAAACCCAAATTCCCTGAAGTGACTATGAGTTCTGTAACAATATTAAATAAAATAGGCTTATAACTGAAAAATATAAGTTAAACTTTGACCTTGGTGCTAGAATGATAAAAACAATTAAAAGAAATCATGATCATCATCAGATTTTGTGGATATTCTGCTGTTTGTTTTCCAAAACGTTACCCTGAAAATGTTCAAATTTAAGTATTTAGTTTCTAGTATCTAATCATACTTAGAACATAATTGCAGGAGAACAGGGACGTAACAGGTTACAATTTTCAAGGAAACGCAAAGCAAAATATGTTGTTAGTAGCTTTGTAAGTGGTGGTAGCTGACAGGGTATTTTAAAAGAAAGGAGACACAAATTGCCTTATAAGTATAATTTGTACAAGTAGCATAAAAGACTGTGACCAAGTGCATGAGCTCTTGGAGCAGAGATCGAGAAGGATCTAGTAACAAAATGACCAAGTAGTCCATCAGTATCTTCAAAGAAAACATGATTTTGTTTTTTTCAGTAAACGGAGGCAAAGTGATACATTCGAGTAATTTAACCCATCAAACTTCTGATAAGCTTCACTCACCCACATTCTAACTGACTTATCTCTGTTTGTGTGAAAGATAAAAGTCCAATCAGAAGCTCCCGGAAAGGTCACAGTCTCCCTTCCACGTCTGTCAGCACCACAAACACAACAGCCTCCTCCCTCCAGATGGACATGATACAGTAAAATGAGTTGCTGCTGTTTGTAGAGCTGAACTCGCGGCGTTCCTCCAGCTTTACTGCAAAACCTCAGAGGACATGTAGGATCCCTAAAATTCACACACACCCACACGCACAGTGAAGAATTCCCAACACTTGCACAGCTTCTGACAAGAACGTTTAATGTGTTTAAGTGGGCAGATGGTGTGCAGCAGCTATCATCCTAAAAACAGCTACTTGGCAAAACAAGAAGCTCAAAGAGTTGAAAAAGCTCATGCCTCTCTGTGATCTCCACAGTGCAGATGTAGATTCATTTGAATAAGAGCAACATTTCAATCAGACTGTTTTTATGCTCAGGGGCATGAAATTGTTTTTAAAAAGTAAAGGATATTCATTTTATGTTGGGTGGGAACTGGTAACAGCCATGAAACTGTGGCACTATACACTGAATGTGATGGATATTTGGATTATGAGCGATTGAATATGTAGCCTGTTTGCTTTATTAGATTCTTCTTTCTTTAGTGTGGCTCCACAGAGTCAGCTTCAAGTTTTAAATCTAAAATGAGATCATGCATAGTTCACGGTTAAAGAATTCCTCACTCTGAAGACCCTTTGAGAACACCAAGAGCACCACATTCTCAAAATGCTTGCCCTCCCAACCAAAACCAAATGTCCCGAGTCGCTTAACTTGAACAAGTTTTATTTTCTTTCCAATAGCTACTTTAGAGCTCTGGCTACACTGAAACCGAGTGCTCAGCCTGGCGTCTTTGGATTTAATGCTTATTTAAAGTAAATGGAGGCGGCCGCGTGCCAGTCTAAACACCATCCTGCTTTGTTTGGCCCTTTTTTATGAGGACGCGCTCGATGATGACATAGAGTGAAATAGAGAAAGTTGCCGATGTGTCTACACGGACATTCACACATACATCTGTCTGTTTCTAGCTCCATAGATAGAGCTGCACCGCAGGATATTTACTATCTGCTGGGTTACACACAGGCAGCACAGGTCTGTGTGTGGCCATAAACAAGATCATTGTTAGTTTAGTTTAGTTTGGTGTTACATTTACCTTATTCACCTTATGAAATTATGACAATGTGCACAGCAGCAGGTATATTTCACATAATAAAATAAACTGCAATACAGCAACTTTTTTCTTTTTTTTACATCTCAGACAAATTTGCAAATTTTGATCCTAATACTTAAATAAATAAATACTTACATTGCTGTAAGAGAGAAATAGTGAAAACATATGTTTGGGGGCCCCGCGGGGACCATAAGGCTCATCGATGGAGTCCTGTCAGATCTTGATTGTGCAGTTTTTGATATGTTACACTTTGTTCTGTAAAGACTCATAGAAAGCTTAATAAAAGTCTACAAATGCATTCTGAATTGTTGTAAAGTACATATGAAAAACAGGATTGTGTTATTCAGTATCTTTGCAGAAGGAAGACAACAGAAACTGAAGGGAAACTTTGCTCCTGGGACATTTGTTTATGTCCCTTTCTCTCAGTGTGTTTTGCCCACACGGGATAATAAAAAACTGAGAGATAAATGTTAGAGTTTAGAAAAAAGCTTTTCTAGTAAATTTGCTCTTGATTGCAACACTTATCGGAAATATCGGAGTGGTTGTGTTGGCATGTGCAACTTCTTTTCATATAGTTTACCAAATTTAAATCCCATTTCACATATAAAGCAAGTTAATACATAGACAAAAATTACTGTATGTCTACAGGAGTGAACCATTCATTTTCCCCAAGAGGGCCACACTAGAGGTAAGGTCAAAAATAAAAGTGAGTTCAACCCTCTGCAGCAGTCCCAGTCACTCATGTGGCCCTTTGGGAAAATTAATTGCCCACTTTTTGTGTACATGGATGATCAGAAGTGTCCACACAATACAAACACACAGACATGTGAGCCCGAAATTATTTTTTTTATTTTTTTTTTCATTTTTGTGTTTAGTCATCAATTTGTGATGCCTGAGTTTAGGCTTTGTCCTTATGATGTATCGTAATAGTCCAGTAAAAGGACATATATTATTGTCTTCACCAAATTAATTTTATTTCCCAGACTGTAAGAACCAACAGTGAAAGCTCCACTTCACCAGGACACAGTGTTCAACTGTGTGATTACATTTTGGACCGACAGATTGTCCCAGGCGTACTCCAAACTTCCACGTTACTGATTCCAAAGAAGAATAAGCTTTCCCATTAGAATGAACTACAAACAACCTTTTTCTGTGGTATTCACTGTGAATACCACAGTGAATGCCACTGTGTGTGTGCATGAAACAACACATGCAGCTGAAAACTGTCTTAAAAAGTTACTTGAATAAAATGAGTCACGTAGATATTTTGAATCCGCGCCTTTGAAACGATATTTTTTGATGCTGCACGTTGGCAGGTTCAATAAAGAAGCACTGCCACTGATTTAGTAATTCTAATATCGCAGCTGTTTGTGAAGAGTCCAGCTACCAGGCGCCGTCCACCTGCCATGTGTCCAGAGAGGAAAAACTCGCAGGAGGACCAGAGGGAGAGGGGTGAATGAGGCGAGGGGTCCCACTGCAAAACGGAAAGGGGAGCTGATAGGAGCAGATTAGGCCGGGCTAAAAACGTCAGTCAGTTTTCTTGGAGGAATTTTAATTGCCCCGGGGGGGCTGCTTATCGGCCCAGAGCGGTTATTAATACAACAGCAGCGATAAAGAGGACAGAGGGACACCGAGCAGAGCTGCTGGAAGACGAGGCTGCAGAGGCGCAGAGAGACCGGGCATCACAACAGTCTGCTGAGAGTTCTGAGAGTGAACAGAAATGATAGCAGCTCCGTGTTGTGCAGTAAACAGCGGGGATCTGCGCCTCAGTGGAGCTGCAGTGAGTGGCAGGTTTAAAGCGCCATCAGACACTTTTATTGCTCCGCTGTTACATGAAACGGGGAAGTTTTCTGGAGTATTTTACGCACGTCCCTGATGTGCAGTCCAGCTTCTCTAAAAAACAGAGTAAAGGTTTGAAAATCTGGAGCTTTGTGAGACGGAAGCGAGCGGCCTTTACTGAACGCAGTCAATGTCTCAAAGAATAAAAACAGTACACGTTTGTACATATTGACCATTATGTGTTCCATCGCATATATATTTTATTTCTGGCTGCTGTTTTTGACCACTTTTAAGCCAAAAAAAAAAAAGCCAATTTTAAAGCCACCTTTGTTCCACATTTTGGCTGTGAAAATGTCTCCTGGCGCTAAAAAATTGTCGTTTATTATTTTGGGTAATGATTTTCAGAGAAACTTCTACTATTAGTCAACTCAGTTACACTTCATCTACAAGGCAGGAACTCTTAACCTGACCTTGACGTATCACCGCCGACACGAACTGTTAGCCTCTGAAAAGCACACGGATTGGCACAAAAACCAAGGGCCACACAAAACTACAAGGACCCTGGGGGTATAAATGGTAAATGGCCTGCATTTATATAGCGCTTTTCTAGTCCCTAAGGACCCCAAAGCGCTTTACATATCCAGTCATCCACCCATTCACGCACACATTCACACACTGGTGTGATAACCAGTGTAAAATAACAATAATAATTTAAAAATAACTCTGTACATTAGATTCAAATATAATAATAAACGTATAGGGCCAGCTATTTGCAGGGCTGTTTCTGTGCTTCTTGGAGCTAAATGAGTGCGTAAAAAGTGCATGGGGAAACTAATTTAAGTACAATCTAAGGAGCTTGGAAAAACAAAGCGTCTGGACTTCTTTAAGTTTTTTGACTACGTTTCATCTCTCATCCGAGAAGCCTCTTCAGCTCTATGGCGCAATAGGTGGAGAGTCCCAGATTTTAAGTCCTGTTGGGACTGTCCCCAAGATGTACAGAAACATGAAGGAACCGGGCAGTGGACGAGTATTGTCAGTACAATTCTTAGTTCACCGCGTTCAAAAAACATAACCAGTCCGTGCAAACGCGTCACCTATGCCCCTCCCTCCTCTCTCTCTAATTCCCAAACGTTTCTCTTCCAGCCTTCACGGACTTTCCATTTCACACACACCCCTCCCCCTGATACCAGAAGAGGCAGAGGTGCTCCTTCCCCTCCCCGGTCCAAACTTCACTCACAAAGCCCGATATTATATCTGTCAGGCAAGACATTTGCATGGACAAACCCGGGACTAATACCCGTGTTTTCGTGCGATTTATGGCGATGAGGGATTTCAGAGGCTTAACGCACCTCCGATTGCCAAACAAGGGGCTTTTACGCTCAATTATTTGCTAGAGAAAAAAGTGGGAAAAGGCAAAGGGGAGTGCATGTTACTCGGAGGGCTTCATTTCCTCGATGCTGCAGAGCAGGAGCTGGATGACATGATGCTGCAGAGCCCGCTCACCTCCACGCCGTTTTCTGTCAAGGATATCCTGAAGCTGGAGCAGCAGCAACAACAACAGCAACAGCAGCAGTCCGGAACCCTGGAGCTCACGCACCGAATCCACACCCAGCAGCACTTGTCCCGCTCTCCTCCCCAGCAGCAGCAGCATTTCCAAACCGCGCCGTCCTGCATGCTCGTCGGAGCCCGGGACAGCCCTTCCTTCTCGGACGGAGAAGACAACCTGGCTTACCTCAGCGCGCTTGCAGTGCGGGAGGAAGAACGGGGGGACACCAGCCTATCTCCGGACATGTACGTGCATCCCGGCTTGCAGGGAGCCAAGTTGGAGGCCGCCGAGCTGGAGGAGCAGGAAAGCAGTGAGTACAAACTCGAGCTGCTGTTGTAAAAACTGCACGAAAAGGCAAAAGACGCGCGTAAAAGTATTTTAAAAAATTTCAACAGGCCTTTAAAAAAACAGAAATATTCACAGTATAAAGGACGAAAGAGCAAAGCGGATTAAACCTTTAATATGTCAAATTTTCAGTGCCCGCAGAATGCTTTACATGTTTACCACAAACTCAGTGACCTGTAACCCAACCAAACAGCAAATAGTAAAAATGCCTCTAATGTTAACATCAACTTTCACACAGCACTTTCTTTGTAACTGATCTGGTCACAGTTGTATGGCTCATTATCAAATTTAATACCAAGAGACTTTAAACTTAATGTAAGCCACGTGAGAAAACATACCATAGTTTGTGAAATGTTCTAAATAATATACGCGTGACCTTAAAGATGACACCCGGCGGAAAAATCAAAAGATAATACGTGCAAAAAACACTTAATAAAATACGTGGAACATAATTTGGGTTACGCGGCTTTCTGGGGCCTCTTGTCTCTGCCCGGCTCTTCCGTCTGCACACACGCCGGGCATTATTCCAATAAAGAGCTTCCAAATGGTGGAAGTCAGAAGCCCTGAGACGAATCCAGTAAAGTCTGGAGATGTCAAACACTTTCTAGTGGTTCAGTCGCTTGCCTGTTATTTGGAGTCTGTTATGCTGTCTGGACCATAAACCGACAATTAGTTTAAAGAGGCTTGTAAAAGAAGTGACACCGACAAGTAGCGCTAATAAACACAGGCGGACACGGCGACTTCGGCTCCTCTCTACAGAGTTCACACAATTATTCATCAGACATAAACTGTTGACAGAATTAGCGGGTAGGTGACTTGCATCCTTCTAAGTTCAGAAGTGTTAAAAATAAATGAATAAATAAACCAACTATAATTAGTCCATTCCGGCGTTGCGTGTTTTATCTTTGAATTGTGCGCCCTGGCTAAAAGCTTGAGCTGCAGTGGAGTGTTGTCTCTGCGGTGACAGGTTCTCGTGAAGCTGACAGGTACTGACGGGCCTGTGGCTTCAGTTCAATACTTTATTGAGTGAGGATTAAAACAAATGCCACAATTGGGAGACATGATTACCGTGTTTTCTTAAAGAGATATTAACTTCATACTTCTGTGAATTTCCCAACCTGCCCAGAAAACTGCGGGCTGGTGTCCCGGGAGGAAGCAGCCGAGGGCGGGCAGGGCGACACGGAGAGGCCGGTGCAGAAGCAGAGGAGCCGGCGGAGACCCAGAGTGCTTTTCTCCCAGGCGCAGGTCTTCGAGCTGGAGAGGCGCTTCAAGCAGCAGCGCTACCTGTCCGCCCCGGAGCGAGAGCACCTGGCGACCACCCTCAAACTCACTTCTAACCAGGTGAAGATCTGGTTTCAGAACCGCCGCTACAAGTGCAAACGGCAGCGGCAAGACAAGTCTCTGGAAGCGACGGGGCAGCATCATCCTCCGCCGCCGAGGCGCGTGGCCGTGCCGGTGCTGGTTCGGGATGGGAAGCCGTGTCTGGGAGGAGCGCAGAGCTATGCCGCCGCGGCTACTGCTCCGTACGGATCCAATCCGTACGGCTATAACGGATACCCGGCCTACACGTACAACAGCCCGGCGTATAACACCAACTACAGCTGCACCTACACCAGTATCCCCGCCCTTCCTCCCTCTGGCACCCCCAACGCCTTCATGAACATGAACTTGGGAAACGTGAGCGGCCTCGGCAGCTCCCCACAGGCTCAAACACACCAAGGGACAGCGGTCACATCTTGTCAGGGCTCGCTGCAGGGGATCAGGGCCTGGTAGCCTCACCATAACAGAACCAGTATCTTTTTTTTAAACGGAGTTCTTCAACCCACATTCTTTCCTTTAGAAGTGTGTATTAACCTGGTCAAAATACAGGCAGAATACAGTATTGCTTATAACGGATGCGCGTTTGGATTCACTTTTCCGGATATTTGGAGAATTATAGAGAAAATTAGTTTCCGTAATTTGCTGGTTGTCGAATTTCTGAACAGAACTGGCTTGGGTGAATTTTTTTTCTGTGGTCCAATATTTGTTGGTGCTCTAGTTCGGCACTGAAGCACAGAGGGGAAGTTACGCACAAGTTTGCGCATTTCTCCTTAATTGAACTGAAAAAGACTGTTTTTTAACGTTTGTTTTTGTCGTTTATATTTTTAGGTTATGGAGAGACTGAACTGCTTTAAAATGTTTTTTTGTTCAACAGAGAATTGTTTTAGTCTATTTCACATCTATACAAATAAACCCAAGAGATTAAAGAAAGTGCGTTTTGATTCTGTATCCGCACAGAAGCATAATAATCTTATTGTATGTGCTAAATTTGAGAAAGAACGATTATTATAATACCAAAATACATCACAGAGAAGAAAATGAAATCCTATCTTCCCCTGAATTTGCAAAGAAATATTGTTGATTGTATATATTTGCCTCCATACGGTGTAACAGTGAATCAGATGGTGAATATTAGTGAATCTGATTCGTGGTGGCAGATTTTGCTCGTAAACACAGGTCCTGGTAGAAGCAAGGACATAGGAACTCTTTGTCCCGGTGCAAGGCGACGTGAAAGGAGGAAGTTATTCTCCATTTGAGGTCCTTAAAAGGACGCGATTAAGCACCTAAAATACCCGAAGAGCGAGCTGCAGCCGGGCTAGGGAGCGAGAATAATGGCTCTTATTGGATTGTCGGACAAAAGGTGTGTGGTAGGCAGAGCTGGGCACTCAGCAAAGACAAAAGCGCACAGGGGCCGTGAGATTGACGTCCTAATATTCCCATTTGAGCGACAGGCAGCGGGTTATTCTGCGCGGAGAAGGGGACATGGAGGAAAAATGTGGTCACTTTTGTTCCCCTTCAGGAGGCTTTTTTTGTTCGCGGAGAAAGGCTCTCCGAGATCCCCAGCCGTGAGGCTTCGGGGGCAGCCGGGCTCGAGGTGATGGCAGCGGGGAGGCGTTTGTGTGAAAGAAGAGGGTATTATTGCTACAAGTTTCACCATTTATCCCGAGGAGGAAAATGGACTGGAGAATTTTAAGGGGGTGAGCCCGGTGAGGCTGCAGTGCAGCCTATTATTTCAGTATGAGGGTGTTATTTCAGCTCATTCTCACAGGTAACAGTCCAAACTCAGAAAGAAAAATCTTCTGAATACATATATTTATGGATCTATTAACACAAGTAATTATACAATATCACAGAAAGAAATCACATTCAATAGATTTCAGAAGACCTTTGCGCATTAGTGAAAGAAAAGTTGACACATGGATATTTTAATATTTTTCGCGCAGGCCAAGGATCCAAGGTTCTTATTTCGAAGGGTACAAAATCAGAATATTTCCCTGGAATGGTCCGTTGTTGATTCAACTATGAAATAAAGCTACAAAAGTATTTTTTTATTTTATTTTATTGTTTTATTGTTTTATTTTCGATTGGTCAGAGTTTAGTCCAGTGTCAAAAAAGGTTACTGACTTAAAATGAATGGACAGCAGTTTGGGAATATTTTCCAACCCAAATTTCTCATATTTGATAATCAGTTGTTTCTTCCTACGTAGTAAATGTAAAAATTCTAAAACACAATACAAATAAAGCGGAAAATACTCAAATAGCGAAGATGCCCCCTAAGATTCCGAAAAGTTTTGTAGATTAATTTCAGTTCACCAATTTCTGATATTTTATAAGAACAACTATAAGCTGATATTCAGAGGTGTACCAAAATAACAACATTGACAGTTTGGCTGGTTGGTGATTTGGTGAGAAGAATACCTTTTCGCTGGCTTTTAATCGAGCGTTACGCACAAGTGAGGACCAAAAACAGGCACTGGGCATAATTTGAGGACCAAGCTCGTCTCAAACCTGTGTTTTGTCGTTTATGGGACGAAAAATCTGTCCAGCTATTTGCTAAAATAATTCTTAAGAAGATAAATGATGAGGGAAGTTATGAGAAAATTACGGAGGGAAAGCATCAATTGCTGTTTTTCCCCTGCGAGTAATTGTTCCTCCGGCCTGAGAACAATTGTTTCCCAAACCCATTCTTGTGTAATTACACCCACACACTCGTGTCCTAATGGGAGACCGTAGCCAACATTGAGAGCAAACACCGGGAGCTACGTTTACTAGAGCGTCTCACACCGAAACCTCACTTGTGCGTTACTGTGTGAAATAATAATAATAATAATAATAATGGATTGGATTTATATAGCGCTTTTCAAGGCACCCAAAGCGCTTTACAATACCACTATTCATCCACTCTCACATTCATACACTGGTGGAGGCAAGCTACAGTTGTAGCCACAGCTGTCCTGGGGCACGGGTTCAGTGAGTCAGTAATATCTAAATTTCGAAATAAGTTGAGCGTACTTTATGTCCGCGCACACACACACACACACACACACACACACACACACACACACACACACACACACACACACACACACTGCGTCACTGAATTTAATTAAAATCTGTATAACTGTCCTAAAGTAACTGCTGCGTTAATAAGAACAGACACAGCCAATATCAGTATAATTATCGTTGTTGGTGATCGGTGCGTCTCTCACGCTTCTTCCCTGCTAGACTGTCCGGCTTTGTGCTCAGATTGAGATCTGTCCGTCTAAGCTGTTAACCAGCCCATCTCCTGTTTGGGACAAAACAACATTAGAGGCCACCACAGCGGCCTTAATGCCTTCTCCCCTACTAATGGGGATTAATTGAGAGGTAAACACAGAAAGCTGATAAGCTCTGCGCCCTGAAGTGCTGCCGGCCCGCAGGACAGAGACTGATGGAGGCAAATAAAAGGGAGACAGAGAGGCGTCTAGCAGGTAAACACAACTATCTGCAAGGTCACGAGGAAGTGAATAAACAACAACAACAACAACAACAACAACAACAACAATAATAATAATAATAATAATAATAATAATAATAATAATAATAACTTGGGGAAAAACACAACAGAATAAATAAGAGCACTCAAATGATAAAAATCTTAAAAACATTTATTTATTCAGCTTTAACTAATAATAGAATAAAATAAAACGAAAACATTTCCGTTATTTGTCTATTATAGAAATATTTTTATATGAAAATAGAAAGTAGTATGTCTGGTAGTACAACTGGTTAATTAACTAAGGTTATTTCATACTACTGCGTTAACTAAGTGTTCCAGGTCTTACCCTGGGCCTGACAAACCAATGCGCATTCTGGTTTCTCACTTAAGAGTCGATCTAATGTTACAAACTACAAAATCAAATTTTAAGACTCGATGTTTTTATTATTGAAAGTATTGGTACCGAAACGGTTTGTTTTATTCTTGTTGTTTTGGTTCCACTTCAGCAGAATTTAATTGAACACAGTTATGTATCTGCCAATAGCAGCTATTTGTCACATTTTTTCAGTAAAGCGCTACGCTTTCAATAATGACTTAGACATATCCGTGTCTACATATCTGTAGACATATTTGTAATTGCTAAATAAAAAAAACAAAAAACAAATCTGGCTACATAGTGCCCATTAAATATTGGCGCCTTACCTCAAATTAATATAGTAATATTACGGTAAAAAAATACATAAATAAAACCTTTCTGTAACATAAACTAACATAAAACTTCCACATTAATTTTTTTCTTTAGAAAAGTTTTGGCTGTATTACAAATTTAAAAAATATCTAAAAGTATAAAAGTAATAGTTTTAGCATCGTTATTACACACAGTGTTGGATTACTAATTAACTTTAGGAGCTGTGTTGTTGTAGCTAAGCTGAACTGCTGTACACTGCTGGACAGTTTAATGTATAAAAATATAAAATGCTTTACATAATAAAAATATGGTTTATAAAATTGTAATCTCCCAGATAAAAAACTACTTATCACTAAAACATTTTAGTGGCTTGTAAATTTAATCAAATTTTACCGCTAATAATGATAATACGCTGCAGTATCCAGGAGCTATTTTTAGCTGTACCAATGTGAACTGATTTTTTCAGCTTCTAATGCATCAGTGGTGGTAACTGACAGTAAAATGAGCCATTTCAACACACACACACACACACACACACACACACACACACACACACACACACACACACACACACACACACTTGTGTCACAGTTTTTTTTTTTAATTTGGCCCATATATTTGCTTACTGATTTGTTTACAGCACACAGTTAGCTGCAGCTGCTCTGACTCTGGCTGAGCAAACACACCAGTCATCAGTGTGTTTGCAGCACACCCTGCATGTGTTAATATGTTTGATTTTTCAACTCTGATTTGTAGAGTCTCTCTGAGTAATTTTTTTTCTGCCAAGGTCTGAGTTTGGAGAACTTTCAAACCTAAATAACAACGATACGTCTGCATGACTTGATTTAATGCTTTAATCTAACCTCTCACAGCAGTTACAATAAGGTATAATTGGTTTTACAGCTCTACTAAGGACACTGGCCAAACACGAACTGAAGATTAAACATCTTTTGCGTGCCCTAAAGATATACTCAGACATGCTGACACTCTGTGGGAGTAAATCCACACTCGAGACAGTGGTGAATCATTACCAACAACTTTATGAGTATCAACATTTGGAATCTGCACTCTGAAGAGAAACAAGTCTGCTTCATCATGAACAAAAGGGTTTTTAAAGTATCACTAGAACCTCAAGAAAACTATACCTTCATTTGTCCTCTTTGTTTTGTTGTCTTTTACTGAGTTCTAGAAAAGCAGCTCAAATATGAGGCATTTATTTCACCTGTCCCTTTACTTCATATCTCTCCATCCTGTGGGCATGCAGTGCATCGCAGGAGTGTGCAAAGTGATGTTTGTGTCACATTAACAGGGTTTTGCACTACAAGTAAGCTGACAGTGTGACACAAAGCTGCGGCTTCCTCTAAAGCTGCTCATTTTATACAAGTTTCAGATTTTGGGAGCTGGTCTTAAACGTGTCTAAGCTAGTCTCTGTGGGAATAAAACAAAACATGAGTTCATCTGTCACGCTGATATAAAGAAATCTATGAAAGAGCATGGGATAATTAGAGCCCCCACCCCCAACATTTTTATAACCCCAGTAGATAAACTGCTGTGCAGTAGATGTAGATGTGCCCTATTGTGGAAATGCTTTCACCCTTTTGTTTAATTGCTGTATAAAGTTTAGAGAGAGAGAGAAGGAGAAATTTATGCTCTCCCTTCTAGAAAAAATACATGTTGCTAAAGGCGACACACAATATATGAAAACATTTTCTATGAGATCATTCATGGCTGTGCCATTATCAGTTTGGGGAGTACTTCTTGGCGTGCTCTCTGTTTCTGTCACAACACCCACATGTTGTTGTAGAGGCTGCTGTCCATGCTGGGCTGCTGCTTCCACTCATACAGCTCTTACTATTGGTCATCAAAGAGCAACACTCCTCCCATTAGCAGACCGCTCAGGCTGCAGCGCCGAGCACTGACAGGCCCAGACAGGCCACATGAACATTTAAGCTTATAGGTCTACTCAGGTACTCAGGAGTGCAGCTATAAGCTCGCTGTGTACAGTAATATTATTACAGTTACTGTGCCTGCTACTCCTACTACAGTGTAGTAGTGATGCAGTGAATAAAATTACCACTGCCGCTATTGCTGCATTGTCGCTACTGCTCAAGCTTGTATAACAGCTGCCCCAGGGTCCTGGGGCAAAGATGAGCCCCCCCCCCCGATTTCTCTGGCTCTCTCAAATAATGACTCAGACTTTGTGTCTGCAACAGTAGAAGTGACTCAAGCACCCATCCTTCATTAAGGGATCTCTGCCCAAATTGAGTCTTGTGTTACAAAGCAGGATTGACTGGGGTGGGGTGGGGGGCGTAAACCTCAAAGTTTATCAGAAAATCAGATTTCATGAGTCAGGAAATTTATCACAGCTGTATGCATTTTTTTAAACACAGAGCCTACAGAGGAAAAATGACTCACTTGCATTTGAAACTATTCTTTCATATTCCAGTTGATGGCTTTATTATTCAAATCTGAGAAGTATGGGTTAGAGAGTTGTGTCAGTCTTGTCTAGAACAGATTACACGATGCGCTAAGTTAGTTTAAAGGTAAAGGTAAGGTAAATGAAGTTTAAATAAACTTTATTTTGTTCAAATTGCCCATGTTTACACATCAAAATGGTGCAAAAGAGATGCACAAGTTGTCAGCTTTCCTGAGTGCAGGGGTGCCGAATTCATTTTCCAAAGGGTCACACTGAGAAATAAGAATCATATCAAATGGTTTACTGACATGTTTTCATTTAGTCAAAATTGGATGTTTCATATAGTTTGATCCACATGACGCCTTCTACCAGTCATTTAGCTTTTATAGTATTCAGTAAAATCACATATTTTTATTATAGTTCTATGAGTAGACTTACCTGCAGCTACAGGGAGGGTGTGATACACAGTTATGTCTAAGCAAAGTCGCAATTTTGTTCTTGCTCATATTTCTACAAGTCTTACAGATCCAGAAATGTAATGATAGGTTTACTCCGATATTTGGAAATAACAACTTTCTTCCTGGTAGGGCGGATGCAGATTTTAAATTTTGGTTCGATCAAGGTATAAGAAAAGT
>NW_005187651.1:230808-235451 GCF_000239375.1 Pundamilia nyererei | reverse complement strand
AAAAAAAAAGAAATGCAATGAGCTTAATGACCTCTGATTGTGTAGTTTACTTGTACAAAATTGGAACAAAAAAATTCAGCCAGTACATCATCCATTTCTTAAGTAGGTTTCTGTAGATGGTCACATTTAATGTGTGAAATCCTTTAAAATTGAAATGGAAAATCATTTTTTAAAAGCACAATGTAAGTTGTTGTTTTTTTAACAGATCTTTTTAATGAATTTACTTTTTAATGTGCAGCATCTTC
This sequence comes from Pundamilia nyererei, assembly GCF_000239375.1. Lineage (NCBI taxonomy): Eukaryota > Metazoa > Chordata > Actinopteri > Cichliformes > Cichlidae > Pundamilia > Pundamilia nyererei. Next base: position 235,206 of record NW_005187651.1, on the reverse strand, counting down.
AAATGAGTGCATATTACTTTCAGATGAGTTTATTTTTTGTGAGAATCATGGCATTACTTTCAGTGAGAGCATGAAAATACTTGCTCACTAATAAGAATATAATGACATATCACAACACGCTGACAGCCCAGAAACATCCTTCTCATTCCTGTTGTAGTGGTTCCTTCACCTGTGGACTCTTCATGGTGCAGATGTAAAGTTGCAGTACGTCAGCGGCTAGCTGTAGAAGAAGAGCTAATATAAACATAATTTTCTTCTTTATTTCCCTTTTTGTTGGTGAGATCTTTTCAAATGCACAGCTTCTTTACAATTTGTCACTAAATGGGTCAGTTAGCTGTAACGCCAAGTCTATCATGTTTTTTGATGCTTGACTTTTGAGATCTCTATTTCAAAAAGGCTGTAGCAAAATGACACCAATTAAAACTCATATATGCAAATTGATTTAATTTTTTAAAGAAAATCTCCAGTTTGAAACAAAATTGCATTTTTGGCAATTATTTCATGGTTTGGGGTTAATGTGCAATTGTTCTATAAATAAAAAGGTAAATAAAATAAAAACATTAATGTGCCACATAGATGTATGAATAAAGACAGAAAAAGGAGGACAGGAGAAGATGATGAGTAATTATTTTAAAATTAAGGAAGGCTTAGCAAGTGGCATTTTGAATCCTACTGTCATATAAATCATTTTAAAGTTTTTAAATCTTTTTTTTACCTATACATGACGTGTTCCTGAACAATGTTTTTGTAAAATATCCTGCAAAAAAACCAGTAAAACCCAAAAACATATTCTTATTCAAACTTTGCTTGTAAAGTCAGTCTGTTGCTCAGTCAGTCTGTTGACCTCATCTCTGTAGTCCGACTCAAGGGGGGATGAGTCGGACTACAGAGATGAGGTCAACAGACTGACTGAGTGGTGTTCAGTTAACAACCTCCAACTGAACACCACGAAAACTAAAGCACTTATCTTGGACTTCAGGAAGGGCAGAGCAGACCCGGCCCCACTTTACATTCACGGGAGCTGTGTGGAGAGGGTACGCTCCATGAGGTTTCTGGGTGTGCAGATATCTGATGACCTCTCCTGGACTGCAAATACTACAGCGGTGGTTAAAAAGGCCCAGCAGCATCTCCACTTTCTGAGAGTGCTCAGGAGGAACAACCTGGAGGAGAGGCTGCTGGTGACATTTTACAGAGCCACCATAGAGAGCATCCTAACGTACGGCATAACAACATGGTATGCAGGGTGCTCAGCTGCGGACAGGAAAGTACTGCAGAGGGTCATCAACACAGCCCAGAAGATCACTGGCTGCTCTCTGCCCAGCCTGGAGGTCACTGCAAACTCTCGGTACCTCAGCAGAGCTGGCAATATCATGAAGGACCACTCTCACCCCAGCAACCAACTGTTTGAACTATTACCGTCAGGCCGACGGTACAGGTCACATAAAACCAGGACAAACAGATTCAGGGATAGCTTCTTTCCCAGAGCTATCAGCGTAGTAAATAAGCACAAAAACAATTGAACCTATTCCATACCGTCACTGTCATTATATTATGCTGCTATTCATACTGTCATTATATTAATGCTGCTATCCTGTATATATTGTACATACTATTGTTTGAGTACTTACGATTTTTTTTTTGTACTTTTTATATTTTACATTTATATTTATTATTGAAACTTGCACCAAGGGAGTGGCACTCCAGTTTCGTTGTACTCTGTACAATGACAATAAAGGCTATTCTATTCAATTCTATTCTATTCTATTCTATTCTATTCTATTCTATTCTATTCTATTCTATTCTAAATAGATGATATCAATTTCCATTTAAGATGATGACACTCATTAGATTCACTCAGTATTTTACTTTTTTATACTTTATACTTTGCTTTATACTGTCAAGAAGTTGCAGCAAGTGAAACATCGGCTCATATTTTGTTTAATTCAGTTGGCTCAACCAACAAAGAGCTGTTAATATTGCAGTACCAGGACAGGTCAGCTGATCACAATCTTACAAATCAAATTATTATGTGACTTATTTCTAAATAATTCTTTTGCTACACCCATTTTACACCAGTCCAGTCCTCTGCCATGAAAGTGGCTACTCATAAAAAATAAACTTGCATCTGAAGTAGTTGCTTGTCTCTCTTGCATTCAGTCATTTTCTCAAACCTGTACCTGTCTATGACTTATCTTTACTGATGTGTGGATTAAAGTCTGCTAGCCTGTTTAATCTGTCTCTGTGCTGACGACAGGCAGTCCAAAACTTAAAAAAATCATAAAGTTCATGAAGTTGGATTGATTGTCTATAGACCTCCAAGACAGGATTCTATCAAGGCACAGATCTGGGGAAGGGTATAGAACAATTTCACTGAAAGTCCCAACGAGCAAAGTGGGATCCATCCAGGCCAGACAGAAGCCACTCCTCAGTAAAAGGCACATTACATCCTGCATATAATTTCCAAAAGGCATCTGAAGGATTATGAAAAAAAATTCTCTGGTCTGATGAAATAAAGATTGAACTCTTTTGCCTGAATGCCAAGCACCATGTTTGGAGGAAAACCACTGCTTATCAACTGGCCAATACCATCCCTACAGTGAAGCATGGTGGTGGCAGCATCATGCTGTGGGAATGTTTTTCAGCAGCAGGAACTGGGAAACCACTAAGGGCTCGGGTAAAGAGGACTGGACAGACATCCTCAGTGATAACTTGCCCCAGAGTGCCAGGCCCAGCCAGAACCCAGACTTGAAGCTGATTGAATATCTCTGGAGGCATGTGAAAATACTCCTCATCCAATCTGAGGGAGCCTGAGAGGTTCTGCAAAGAGGAATGAGAGAATCTGCCCAAAAATAGGTCTTCAACAAAGTACGAGCAAAGGATGTGAAAACCTACATGAGATATTTTTGTTTTTTATTTTTAATAAATTTACAAGAAATTCCAGCAAATGTTTTTCCCTTTGTCATTATGGAATACTCTGTGTAGCCCTTTGAGGTGAAGAATGAATTGAATCCATTTCAGCATAAGCGTGTATCATGACAAAATGAAACCAGTGAAGCACTGTGAATACAGCCTGATTCTGACACGTTACACTGAAGTCTAATCATAAGACTGCAGATAATTTATTGTTTGATGAAAGAGTTGTGAGGTAAGTAGCATCCATCCAGGGTCGCAGGAGACTGAAACCTGTCTCAGCACCTACCTCCTGGAATTTTGCCAATCCGTCGCACAAGGAAAGTCCTGGTTTTGCAGGATAACTTTTCTGGTTCAAGTTTTGGCTCTGCTTTTTTTGGCTCATATTTTTTGGCACTATGGCTGCATCACTGGATTGGCTCTATTAAAGCTCAGAGGGCTGCACTTTTTCACACTAGGCTGTGACATTTCACAGCAAAATTAGTTCATGTTAGTGTGATGAAAATGATCAGTTCACTCGTAGGGGTGAAGTAATTCTGCACTAATCTTTCATGTCAAGTTCAAATTGGGCAAACTTAAACACATGAATTTAAACTGTAGAACAACAGTAAGTTATCTTGACAGCACTGACCTATGAGGTAAAGCTGGAGAGTTCAGAATGGGGAAAGAGGTTATTAGCTTTTTTGCAGTATGTACTTTTATTTTCTATATGTGAAAAACAGTTTACAGAAAGCGCTGAGACAGAAGTCCCGTACAAAAGATAACAATCTACAAGAGCTTTTTCCATTTTGGAGTTCTTTTTCATTAAAGGTCCACACTGTAGGGCTAAAGTTAACCAACGTTCAAGAGAAAAACAAGCAAGAAAAAAATTACATAGATTACATAGAGAATGTACTGAAAACGTATGATGTTGCAGCAAAACTATGCTTTTATTAAAACATATTTTAAACTGCTGAATAGCACAAGAGACTCCTGTGTGCTCATCTTGCAGCCTGTGGGAGTTCATCTTTAAAATGAGCTATCCACCAATTGAAAAGATGACACCTACAAGCTCTAGTGAATAAGTGCTCTTGGGAGACTGCACAGTGTCTTCTCAGTCTGTCAGTTCATGTAATGCTTACTGACGTCAGTGTAATAGATTTTGCAATGTGGATGTTTGCAAATGTCTTTTTAACTGGTTTCCCGTGTCCTGGGGTGGGAGACGGGATGAAGGCCAGCCAAGAGAACGGCTTTGGCTCGTCCATCAGCCTGAGATATCTAAATATTTATGCTGTGATCCACATTTATCCATTCACTGGTGCAGCTTTCTGGGTCTAAAACGTTATGTTTCTGGGAAGATACACGAGTATACGGTGTTTATCCAATGCAACCCACTGAGATTTATCCTAAACTGTCAGGGTTTACAATAACACACATAAATTGTGGTGTGTGTGTGTGTGTGTGTGTGTGTGTGTGTGTGTGTGTGTGTGTGTGTGTGTGTGTGTGTGT
>NW_005187651.1:196928-230788 GCF_000239375.1 Pundamilia nyererei | reverse complement strand
GTGTGTGTGTGTGTGTGTGTGTGTGTGTGTGTGTGTGTGTGTGTGTGTGTGTGTGTGTGTGTGTGTGTGTGTGTGTGTCACAAAAAATCATTAGAATCATTAATTCCAGTTCTGCACCAGCTGGGAAAATCAGGACAGGAAAAGAGAATGAAGTAATACGTCAACATCAGCTGATGTCCAGGTGTGGCTGATAAAACTCAACCTGATGTCTTTAAAAATTTTAATTACAAGTACATGATGATGCTTAAATGCTGCACAGTAGTTTACATTTGTACAAAGTGCGTGCAAAATCAAAAAAGATAAGCCAGTGGGGAGATTAAGTGTTAAAATTAAGTAATCCCAGTCAAGGCACTTTTAACATACAAAACCTTTCAGCATGCTGTTCGTTTTTGGTTGTTTTGTGTGTTTTTTTGTTTTTTAATAATTTGGATTTAAATGCAGGTTTAAAGTCTTGGCAAATAAATGCATTCTTTGCACTTACATTTTTTTTGCGCTACTTCCTGAGTTACAGCCACTCTGCATAATTGCATTTTCAACCTAAAATCCCAGTGGGAATAATTACAATGAGCCTACATCATCACACTGTTCAATGATGACAGGTGCCATTCTCATCATGGTTAAGCCATCAAAATCTGCAGATCTCATACTAAGCGGGTCTCTTACGTTGTCCCTCCACCTCTTGCTGCTCCATGGAAGGAGACACGGTGCAGGTTCACACAGCTGAAGTGTGTTTTATTAAAAAGAAAAGGAAAATCAAATCCAGTCCTTGATTGGTAAATCAAGAGGTAGAGCAATAAGCTGAGGGTGCTATTACAGCTGGTCAAAGGAGAAAAAAAAAAGCCTCAGCTGTTAAAACTAAACAAAACTGTCATGTTCATGTTTGCAAAATGTAAAACTATTATTTCAATTTACTTAAAAGGTTTCTGTTTTCATTTGAATCTACACTGTAAACACCAAAGGCTTCTGAACATCTGTTGTTTGTGTTGAATCCGTTTAGTTTTATTATGTCTGGGAAGCTGCAGTTACTTTGTTCATTCATATTGTTTATACTGGTAAACTATCGGTATAGTCTACCAGTCTTACACTCCTCATCGCTGTAATTTCTATCATCATCACTGAGGTTGTAATATTTGCTGCTGAGATCCACACAAAACAGTACATAAAAGAAGTAAAGAAAGAAAGAAATGGAGAAGGTATTTTATCGCATACACACAGGTCACACTTCAGGGTTTCTTTAAAGCTGTGAAAAATCATTCAGTTTGGCTTGACTTTCATTTTGCTTGACGACAGGTTGACAACACAACATGCAATCATAATTGTAAGTCTGGAACACACAGCATAATTGTATTAACGAGCCACTTCATTAAGTACACCTGTTCAACTGCACGTTAATGCAAATGTCAGTAACGTGCGCTAATCCAATGCGGATATGGTCATGTGGATATGGTCAAGACACCCTGCTGACATTCCAGTGTTGAGTCAACAGGACGGCAACAGTAACTCAAATAACAGCTTGTTGCAACCAAGCTATGCAGAAGAGCATCTTTGAATGCACAACACATCCAGCCTTAAAGCAGCAGAAGACCACACTCTGCATATGCCATACCTGTCAGCCAACAGCAGGAAACTGAACCTACAGTTCACACAGGTTTACTAAAACTGGACAGCAGAATATTGGCCTGGTCTGATGAGCCTCAATTTCTGCTGCGACAGTCATATGGCATAATTAACATGAAAGTATTGATCCATTCTGGATCCAGCAGTTCAGGCTGGTGTGGGTAATGTAATGATGTGGGGTTTTATTTTTGCACACTTTTAGCCAATTGAGCATTGTTTAAACACAACAGCCTACCTAAGTATAGATCAAGTCGCCCCTATCTGGTGTGTACCCATCTTCTGATGGCTGCTTCCAGCAGGATAATGCACCATTATCTCAAACTGGTTCAATGAACGCAACAATGAGTTCACTGTACTCATAAGGCCTCCACAGTCACCAGATCTCAATCATGGATGTGCAACTAATAAATCTGCACCAAAATTCCTGACGAGTGTTTCCGAAGCTTTGTTGAATCTGTGCCACAAAGTATCAAGTTCTGAAACCAAAAAGGAGGTCCAACTCAGTGCTAGCAAGGTGTACCTAATAAAGTGGTTGGCGATTGGATTGTGTGTTTTCTTGAACTAACAGAAGTCATGCAAACACACAACCCAGACTGTGAAATCAATCTTGTATAACAGATCTTCTTTGTTTTAATATTTGCGTGTAGCATGATCCAGGCAGGAGGGGGAAGTTGCAATAATGATGAAAAAGAAGTGGGCACTTATACAGCGCTTTCTCCAAATCTGTGTTACAAAGTGCTTCACAGGAACAGCACTATATTAGAAACCAAGGCTAATGAGAAAGAAAAGAAAAAAAATGTTCACTTATCTTTTAAAAATGGACCAAATATGCTAAATTGCCAGTTTTCAGAGTGGATGTTGCATATGAAGGCAAACATATCTGTGAACTTATATTTATCATCCTCAGTGGGTTTTAGGGAGTGTTCTTCTGCACACTTCCAGGTGTAAAACAGGTGCAGAGCAGCCCCCACACTGTCAAAAGAATTATGATTAATACTGTTTATATCAATTGCTACAGTTGTGTGAAGTGTGCCATTGTCTCTGTTTGTATGACCTGCAGGCGGAGCGTCACCGATGGAGAGATTAGAAGCTCATCCCACATTTACACATCACTGTCACATCGTTTATCAAGCGAGAGAAAGAGTGTGCTGTTAGACCAAATCTCTCCTCCGTCTGTCCTTTTTCACCCAAATACACTCACACATGGGTGACTGGTTGAGGGATTTGCAGAATGTGAGCTGGGTTTAAGCCACCTCGTTTGTCTTTTCATCTACGCACACGCCTGATGTTGACCTTGGCTCTGACCAGACCTGCTGCCGTGTGCCCGGAGTGACCTCACTTGCCAAGACCTTCCTGTCCAACTTAACAGATCCCCTTACATCTCACGGCAATGATGCCGAAAAAGAACAATGGGGGGAGAAAAGGGATGGTAGGGGGTAAAGCGAGATGAGAGACATGAAGAGACAACATTTTAGCTTGTAGGCCACAGGGAATGACAACAAACATGGGGGCTGGAGTGAAACGGGATCTGCGCAGGGAAGGTGGAGGAGCTGCTTTCTGTCAGTCAGCTTAATCTGGACCACCTCCTGCAGTAAAAAGGTTCATTACTCAAAGTGAAGAGGACGTCCTATATGTGTTTCATGTATTCCAGAATGATGATTTATGCCATTTCTTTGTTGGCCCTTCATTTTTTCTTATTAACAAAATTTCCTGCAAGCCAAAGATCATGAAGATGGTTTCAGAATGTTCATTTTACTTATTTTTAAGCATTCACAACAAACATTAGCAGAAAACAGGTAAATAAAAGATGCAGACCACATTTTCCATCGATTTTGTTCTAATTTATGTGCACAATAACAAATTAAGTTGGGTTTTTTTCTGTTTTATTGCAAATGTACATCCAGCATACTAACAATATATTGCCACACCTCCTTTGTAGAAGTTGTGCTATAGAAATGATGAGTTGAGATGAGAAACCCTTTATGTATCCCTTATTTGCTCAACGTGAAGTTTTGTTTTCATGAATCACTTCCACTATCATGCTACTCCCCACACTCCCCTCTCCCAAACATCACTTAGTGTAGTTTAATATCCAGATTCTCACAGCTCTGATATCTCTCACAATCCCATTTCAAATGATGTTCAGTCAAATAAAAGTGATTCTGAAAACATCAAATGTTCTCTCACTCTTACTTAAACATTTTTAATCTTATAATTGAGAAGCTAACAGGTCCAAATTAGCATCCAGACTCCTACCATAGAGCCATCTGATGGAAAACGTGAACAGCCCAGTTGGACCCACAGACCTCTGTGCTCCAAAATATGTAGATTCTGTTCAGATTTAATGATACAATTACAGATGAGCAATGTCATGTGACCTAATGAACCCATCTTAACAACTTCATATAAATGGTAAATGGTCTGTATTTGTATAGCGCTTTACTAGTCCCTAAGGACCCCAAAGCGCTTTACACATTCAGTCATCCACCCATTCACACACACATTCACACACACATTCACACGCATATTCACACAAACATTCACACACTGGTGATGGCAAGCTACATATAGTAGTTTGTTACGTAAGGTTTCATTTTCCATGGGCTGAAGGACTGCTGGCTTCTCTGCTTAGACTCCTGCCCCCATGCCCTGAACCCAGATAAACCACACTAAACAAATGGATGGATGAATGGATGGATGATGTTCCCACAATCTGTTCCACTATTGCATTACTTCTCAAACTTGGAACATGTTTTTTTTCATTCACCAAACCTCTCCAGTGGTTTAGCGCCATACAAATATTTTTTTTTATCTTTTTAAAACTTTGAATGGGTAATCCATGCTTTTATGCTTTTATTACATCCCAGCTGGACTATTGCAACTCCTTATATGTTGGAGTTAACCAGACCTGCCTTGCAAGACTGCAGTTGGTCGAAAATGCTGCAGCTTCTGAAAAGATGTGAACATATTTCCCCCATGCTTGCCCGTCTTCACTGGCTCCCTGTTCACTTCAAAATTGATTTAAAAAGGTTATTGTTGACTTACAAAGCCCTGAATGGACAGGCTCCTGGGTATTTAGCCTTATGCGCCCTCTAGATCTCTTAGATCAAATTATCTTTTGCTTTTAGCCATACCAAGGTCGAGGCTGGTTCACAGAGGCAATCGAGCGTTTGGGGTCGTAGTGCCTAAACTGTGGGATAATCTACCCTCACATCAGACAGGCTCCTACTGTCAATCTTTTTAAATCTTATCTTAAAACACCTTTTTTTTCTCACTGGCTTTTAATACAGTAGGAGAGTTATTTGGTATTTGATGTTTGTTACTAATATTATAAGTTACTTTACTAGTTATTTTGTATTTTTGTACAGCACTTTGGGCAACTTTGCTGTTATAATTAAATGTGTTATATAAATAAATAATAAATAATAAATGATAAATGATACAACTTTGATTTCAAAGAGGCTAGGACACTGTTAAAAGCATATAGTGCAGTGATTTGACAGACATTTAAACCCTGTGTATAACTAAAAATAGCACAGAGACAACAGATCATATGATAAACACAGAGGAGACCATTGCTTTGAAAGTGCTGTGTCTTCCTTGATGCTATCAGTTGATCAAAAACACGGAGATTCTTTTATCAGTTCGCAGGTCTTTACTACAGAGCCACACTGTTGGATTATGTGCAGAATGCATTTGCCGTTATTTTCCTGTAATAAACAAGAGCTTCTGTGGTGAAGATGTCCTCTGGCTGCCAGCTTGTGTATTTGAGGTGATGACACCATCACACATTACCTATGCCATGCTTATTAACCCACAACTCAAAACAACTTTTACATTTTAAGCTTGTATGTTCAAGAATTCCCACAAATAACATTTCTGTTAAACCAGTCCAAATATGTGCACCTCGTGCCTCCATCTATAAAACACCTAAGCAGCTGAAATGCAAGATTTACTTTCCATGGATTTCGCTTAGCTTTGTGTCCTGATGTCAAGCCAGATGGTCCCACTTCTCTTTAACCCATGGAGACTTGACAATGAAGATTTCCAGAAGAAAATGAATAAGAATTCTGATTTTGATTTGTGAGACCACAGAAAAGATTTCCACTTTACCACAGTCCATCATAGACGGGCTCTGACGAGCCAAAGCAGCCTCTGGATCTTGTCCATATATGGTTTTTCTTCACATGGTTGCAGGGCCTTAACTTGGCGCACCAAAATGTCAAGCAGCTAAAAATCCTGCATCGAGCAAGACTTGGAAAACAGTTTGCTTTTGAATCTCCAGCTTTTTCTCAAAGAACTCAGAAACCAGCCAAATGAATTTCACATTGTAAAGCACATTTCAGGGAGTTTTGTGGTTTTTGTTTTTCCGTATTATCAACATGAATGTTTTTATACTGTAAGCAAAAGGAGAGAAAAAAAACATACCTCATGTTATAATACAGACTTATGATTACTGAGAGAGATAACAGTGTGTGGAGGTGGAAGAGCCAGTAGGATCACACCTCGAATTACTGAACTTCTGGTACCATTCCCTCGTGAGCATGAGTTGAACAGTATTGTACTGCAGAAAGTAGTGTGTTGCTACAAAACTGGTGAGAAAAAGGCAATTAACAATGGAAGAGAGACAGACCATCACAACACTTAAAAATAGGTGGTAGGTGTTTCCTACAGAGAAATAAGTCTGTTTCCTTTACCATCAAAAGACTCTCAGAAACTGGGCAAACTGACAGGAAGAGGTCTGGCAGACACAAAGCACAAATGAATCAGAGGACAAGTTTGTGAGAGTTAACAGCTTACGTGATAGGTCGCTCACAGGACAACAGCTTCAAGCACAGCTTAATAGTGGTCGTAGTAAACAAGTCTGTTTCAGCTGTGAAGAGAAGACTTCGAGCTGCATGTTTGGCAGCAAGAAAGCCATTGCTAAGACGTCAGAATAAGACAAAGAGGCTTGCCTGGGCCATGAAACACTGACACTGGACTACTGAAGACTAGAAAAAGGTCATATGGACTGATGAATGTGTGTTGAGTAGGCGAAAGAATGGTTCCACAGTGGGTGGCATCAACTGTCAACCATGGAGGAGGAAGTGTGATGGTCTGTGGCTGTTTTGCTGGATCCAGGGTTGGTGACTTGTACAGAGTGAGAGGGCCCTTGAACCAAAACAGCTACCAGAGCATTCTGCAGCACCATGGTATACCCTCTAGTATGTGCCTAGTTGTTCAGGGGTTCATCATACAGCAAGATAATGACCCAAAATGTAGCCCAAGCTGTCCCAGATCTACTTCAGGAAAAAAGAACAAGATGGGGCGCTTGAAACCATGAAGTGGCCAGCACAGTCCTCAGACCTAAACCCCATCGAGCTAGTTTAGGATGAACTGGACAAAAGAGTGAAAGCAAAGCAACCTAGGTGCCGCATGCTTATGGGAACTTCTGCAACAGATATGGGAAGAACTTTATGAACATTTCATTTCTATTGTCGAAAGAATGCCACGGGTGTGTTCAGCCGTTATATTTGCCTTTGATGAGTCAAAGGTTTAGAATACATCTAGGTCTAAGAAATTGATTCCATGATTTCTTTTCAACTGCAATTGCTTATTTGTGCAATGAGACATTAAACTGTATAATTTTCAATAGAAAAACTGGAAAAATTGGGGTGTTATAAAAGTTTGGACCAGTAGAGAGTGTGTGCGTGTATCAGTCAATACCAAAAGAGGGTATCTCTATCGATGAATAGTCTCCAGACTGTGCACATACTGAAGCGGAGTGTCGATGTTGTAATGTGAGGGTGAGGAAAAATAAGACCAGCAGACACATTGATAGCCTCAGCGCTTGGCGAGCCAGCACCAAGAGAAGTCCCTGCTTCTGCGAGGAGCTGCCTTAGCGAGTTTATTTACAAGTCACAAAATACAGGCGACTCTTTCAAAGTGCGCACAAGCGTTCCACATTAGTGTTGCTATTTGACAAACCATCAGTTCATCCCCTCTACTTCTCAGTCTTTGGTTTCCCAACTTTGAAACGTGAGGATCAGTCCCACAATCACACTCAAATACTCTTTACCTATTTATTTTGTTCCACAGATACATAAGGTGTCGCTGCTCTTAAAATAATACAGTTTGGTTTTTCCCCTATCATCCAGGTGAGGATTTTGTGCACTACAAAAACTTGCATTTTTACAGCACAGTTGACAAAACTCACAGTTCAAATTTATATCATTCAGCATAGAAGTCAGCCTCATATTTGGAGCTTTAACAATCTATTTATGCATGTTAGTAAAAAATGTTTTTTTAGATTTATGGCTTCAAAAACATTAAATCTATATCTGTTATACAGTGATCTCTGTAGTAGTTGTGCGTGGCTGTATAGCGGCTAACTGTAGGCGTGTATTTAAATAGTTGCCTCGGTTTCTCTTTATTTTCCAAAGTTGCTTTTCTGCACTAAATATGACAACAACTTAAGTTTTTCAAGTGCTGGAAAAACAGAAGAAAAATAAATCATGACTGCAGTGATATAAAAACTGTTACCTTATTTGTACAGCTTCTACTAAAGATATGGTTTTCCGCACATCCACGTGTGATAATGAGGGCAAAAAAAGGTTTAAAAATCCAGAAGCCCGGTCTCATGGCTGCAACAGAAAAAGCACTTTTCTAGAGCAAAGACATGAAGTGACACGATGACCCTGGCAAAGGAAATAAAAAGTCCAATAAATTCATACTTTTTTCCTCCTCAAACTGTTTTTCCAATTAAAGGACAACAGCTGTGCTAAGATCAAATAAACTCAGTCACAACTGACCTCCAAAACCATGTAGTTTACACGCGCGCACACACACACACACACACACGTTCCACTCAAGCGCTAAATCTTCGATCCAAACCCAATTCTGTTTTCCAAAACAGAAACAACAATTTGTGTGTCACACACGTGACAGAGAGGGTTAGGTAAAATAAAGGTGATCCCACACTAAAGTCACTTATTTTGAGCCAAGCATTACTGTACATTTGACAGTACTGATTCAGTAACCCAACACTGTGCAAAAAGAGGACATCACAACATTGCACAACACTTCCTTCAAAGGAACTCTGTGGACATGAACCAGAACAAAGTTTTGATCCGGAGGAATCAAATGTCTGCATCTGATGAAGAGGCGGCCTGACCTGGCCTCAAAACACTGCTCTGCCGGATGTCCCTCAAAGTTATTCAAGGCTGTGAGCTACGAAGCTCAAGTTCTTGTTTTAAAAGTTTCATCTAATCTCCACTTGTCCTCAAGTTTTTAGGATGGCAATTAAACACTGCACCCCCCTGTGGTCAGAGGGTGCAATGGCAGTAATGCTTTTAACCATCCCCCCCAACATGTGCAGTCAGGAGATGAGTCTTAACTAAGCCACAGTGCAGCTCTTAAGTAACTTAACCTGCTGAGATTTAAGGCCATTCTAGCATCTTCCCATCAGTGTGGGACTTTTTACCCTTTCTGGGGTATTTATAAAATGTTACAATCAAAACCAAGTTCATTAGGAGTATAAACACCCTCAAACTAAAGCTCAAAGCCATCACTTCAACCTGAGTCTTTTTTTCCCCCCCAAACATACATAAGAGTCAGGGGGATTGGGGGGTCCTTAACGGGTGGGACCAATCCAGACTTAACTTCAGTGTGTTAGCAGTGCTTCCCACACACTGATGGTGACTCGTTCAAGGGTTTATTTATTCATTTATTCTCTGGTCATTTGAGAGAACAGCACCTTAGCCAATTTACCAGTGGTCCCTCTCACTTATTTAGAAAGTTGATTTTCTGATAACTATGCCATTGTGCTGGTTATCAATATCATTAAGCTACTTCTTAAAGGATGAACACAAATTTACAGTTTCTGGAGTTTTGCAGCTGTCGGCTCCAGAGACCCATCGGGATTGAGGCGGAGTCTCATTGGCGATGCAGCTGATTGCACCAAAGTTTATGGTGTCATGAGTTAGTGGGCAAAAAAATATCTGTAGAGGTGTTAATAATTTGTTAAACAAAGGGTACATGGAACTCTCTAGCAGTAGACGCTCTCTGCCACAACTAGAAACAACATCTGTGGGAAACACTGCTCAGCCACAACAAATGATTTCCTTTCTGGATGCCCATGTTGAGAGTTTGTTGGGTCAAACACTAATAAAAGTTAAAAAAAACAACAACAAAAAAAAAAAACTCAAAGAAAATTGGAACAAGAACCTGTTATTTCAGGGCAATCTTCTTGCAGATGGACATCTGCCAACCCTCTATAATGAGAGGCTACTTTTGTTGGTTGTAAATGTAGTCACCCGCTTTGAATTAGAACAGATATCATAATTGATATCAGTAAACAAGATGATAACTGACTTTCTGCTCAAAAAATCAGAAAGAATTTTTTAACCTTCAGATGTTCAGAAATCACCACCCATAACAGTGATTGCTACGGTGCAAAAAACCTCTGAAATGCTAATACCCAGTCGTGTTTCCAGGCGTTTATTTGTCTCCATCCCGATCTCCATGCAGCCTTCTCTCATGCTGCCGTTTAGTGAGGATGTATTTGAAGAACTCGTAGACAGACCAGCTGATGGCAGTAGAGGGCATCTGGTAGATGACCCGGGCTTGGACGCCTTTAAAAAAGGCTGGAAAGCCTCCCATCCTGTACACCGTCCGAAAAGCCTCGCCCAGGCCAGAGATTTGGCGGCTGCCAGAGGCCGACGCAACCGCTCCAGCTCCCGTCGCTGCCTCTGCCTGGATCACGTGAATGGCCCGAGTCTCCTGCGTGTTGAGAAGGGTCTTGCAGACATCGAGGGGGGTAGTGGCAGCAGCAGCCAGGGCTCCAGCAAGAGCACCGGAAACAACGTGGGAGGAAGGGTTGTACTGTCTGTGGGGGTTGAGAAGCTCCTGCAGGTACTCATAGGTCATGAAGTGGAGCACCTGGAAGGGCACGTTCATCGTGAGCTGGGTGGTGTAGCTGCGGTAGAAAGCAGCTGGGCCCTCGTGTCTCAGCAGAGAACTCACACAGTCCACCACGCCACGATAAGGTGAGTTAAACATCTGCATTCGCTGCTTCACAACTAAAAGAAAAAGACAGGACACAGCTTCCTCAATCACATTCAATAATACCTGATCAAGCACGTGTTTTCTATGATCTAATGACCATTTCTTATCAATCCCTCCAATCATATTCACACAGAATTAATTGTTCACACAGAACAAAATGTTAGCCTTCTCAAGTAAACGCATAACTCCGTGTGACTGTCATCATCAGACTGGTCTGTTGTAAAAAGCTCTTTTATTGTCTGCAGCTTGAGCCTGTAGCTCCACCAAGTGTCCTAATCACAGAAACACCACGTGGTCTATAATGACCTGAAGTAGGCGGAGGTTCTTTAAGTAGGTCAACACCAAGTCTTTACTGTGCAGAATACATCACATGTGACTGCATGCACATCAGCTGAGCTGACATAAGCAAAGAGATGGAGGAGGAGAGTTTACCTTCAGCTGGGTTCATGATGGCATCGTGCAGCACTGTGGCCATGCAGCCCGCCACTCCTGCACAACAGACAAAAAAAAAAGTTTTAACCACAAGATGTCACTGACTCTCCAAATATTTTGAACACATTACAAGGAGTGTGTTAAAAACGTTAGCATAACTGGCTCTAGTTTAATTAAAAAAAATTAATTTAATCAATCAAACTGACAATAATAAACAGTCACAGAGTCAAGTGTAACTTCCTTCTACCAAATTCTACTGAATTTCCTGTTTCTTTATTCTTCTGTTCGTTAAAATAAAGAAAGAAAAAAGAAAACACAATCAAACTTCTGCACCACTGATTATAAGTCAAAGTTTGCTGACTGGGAAACATCTTACCATTGGCAAAGTGGCTGTTGGTGCCAGGATGAATAGCGTCACTGAGCGAGAACTTTATCTTCTCATAGCACGCGAAGTAGAGAGCATGGGCAGGCCCCGCCCCCACTGCCAGTACATTCACGCCTCTGATCGGCCTCCACACGCCCTCAGTCTGTACAATCTGCCGCAGGGCATCCATCACGTTCCTGTAGCGTGCGCCCGGCTCTGGGTGCAAGCTCTGCATGCGAGTCTAAGGTAATGGGGAGGAAAAAAAATTTGAAAAGAATAAATAAATAAATAATGTTGCAATCTGTATCCCACCTTTTAACGTTCTGGGTGGGAATAATAAGTATTTTTAAAATAAATACAAACTTTTATTTAAGCCCACTCAATTTTATAAACACTTGGAATTGGATATTGTGATATTTCTTGTTCAAAGTTAACAGGCGTACTTTTGCATTCTTGCAGAAAAGATGCAGAAGAACAAAGAGAACAAACAACAAACAAGGAAAAAAATAAAAATGGAGGAAGTGTTACAGGGCCGCAGTTCCTGATGCAACACAAAGTTACTTTAATCTTTAGAAGAGGCTCTTGCGTTTTGAAAACTGCAGCTTTTTAAAATGACGACAGTATAGGAAGCCTGTCATAAACAACAAAACCCACAACTCCTAATATAGTAAAGGATTGAGACAAATGATGTTGGATGACAAAGATGGCGCGGTTTCACTTCTGTGTCCAAATATCATGCAGTATGTGTCATTTTAACAGCCTTTTCACTGGAAATCATCCAATGTTTATGGAAGTACATATCACTGTAGAAAATGTAACTAGATCTGAGTTCAATCAGTGTTTTTGCCCATGAATGAGTACTACTGTTCACTGGTGGACAATAAATGAATCTGACCACCTAAGTAACAGACAGGGATGTGCGTGACAAGTCGACCAATCATCGCTATTGTCACTAGTCAGCATCACATATACTAGTTGTTTTTACTTCACACCCAATGCTGGTAAATAGTTGTGTAATAGTTGTGTCCTACTGTTATGCAGCCATCTGCCACCAGAGGGAGTGTTGTTGTTGAGAAACACTATAAATCCCTCAATCTCGGCCTGATCTTTTGTTAATGCTATCATTGAAAGTTTAATTAAAAGGCGAAAGAATAAGACTGTGGATATGTGCTTTCGCTGTAAGGCGAACTAGGCTTTCTCTTAGCGATAGTGTGAGGAGTTCAGTCATTTGGGAGGGGCTCAGAGTGCAGCCGCTGCACTGCCACACCAAAAGGAGGCAACTGAGGTGGGGTAAGGTGTTCCGACTGGGCCTTTCTTACTGGGACTAGGCCCCAGGGTAGACCTGAGACTTGCTGCCCATGCCTAGTAACAGATTGCCAAAGCAATGAGCAATATTTTCAGCCCCCTAACATGTCACAATCCTAAGTTTTTCCAGCTGCTTTACAGAAGAGCAGAGAGCACATCTTCCTCTTGGCAAAATGTTCACACGGACTTTCCCGGTTTGTGCTTCTGGGAAACGATAACGCACACAGAATGTGCTCATCCATCCACAATGTGAGCGGTGCATTCAAGACTGTTGTAGAACGTCCACGTCCTCAGCACTGAGCAGCAAACAACAGCAGCAGCTGGTAGTGAAAAAAAATGACAACAGTTCACCGGTTTATGTATTCAGCCTTACTTCACTGTATACCACTAACTCAATAGTGTCATATTTGCCCTGCAAAAGAGCAAATGCCACCAGGTTTGTAACATTTTGCTACATATTTCACCACTTTTTCAAAAGGTTTTTTTAATGGTTCACCCAGGAAAAAGTCTGCATTTGTTTTTTCCCTAGCTTAAAATAGACGTTTATGTATGAAAAAGCTCAAACTATGTGTCGATTGAGTAAATAAAACTCGCTTACAAAAAAAAAAAAAAGAATTCCTGATATTATTTTGGTGAAAGAAACTTCTTTCACCAAAACAGATTAGTAAGATAATGCTTTCTGCCTGCCTTCAAGCAATGAAGAAACAGACACTGAATTTAGTGAGAAGAATAGACTGAAGCATAACGATCAGTACTACATAAAGATGCTGGCCAGCTATGTATGATGGCAGCAGGAAACAGGTTGTGAAAAAACAAACCTTAGCAGTAAAAGGAAGTTGTCTTTAAAAGTTTACTGTAAAGAAAATCCAAAGTTCCTTCAGACAAAAGATATTCAACCACAAAGTTTTGTAATCCACTTCCTTCTACTTCAGCTTTGTTGCTGGAAGAGCGACACAGTCTTGAGACACATAAGGCCAGGAAAGGCTTACGAAATTCTCAACTTAAAGTCTTCTTTATAAATTAAAACACCCGAAGCACATGTAGCTGACATCCTACCAGGAATGACATTAGGTCTGAATGTTAATTGCTCTATGTTTTTGTTAAAGGCTTTCTAAAAATGATGAAGTGATCAACATCATTTTTTACCAGTTAAAATGACCTGCACAGGACTTGTCACTGCAGCAGATTGCACATTTACATCCTTGTTAATAAGAATTTGGAATAACCACAAATCTGCAAGTCAAAACATTTTCAACAAACATCTGCTGATCATGGTGTGATTCTGATGAAAGGTCCTGCAAGGGAAAGCTTGAGCTTGTTTTCACCAAATCTTCAACTTGGAATTTATAGTGAATAAGCCTTTTGTTTGATTTACCACCGCTATAAGAAACCACAGAATTACTGCTTCTTTATCTCCTGATACAAAAAGGAAATAACAGGCCGCATACTGAGCACTAAGCTTACAAAGGAAGACACTGTCTTGATTGCTGAAATGCTTTTTGACTGCTAAGATTTGACTAGTCAGTTCCTCCTCTAATCCTTAAATCTACTCAACTTTTCTAGCTAAAGCATGGGACAAGCAGCTGTTCACAGTTGGCACAGACATTTATATCATAGGAAGACATGGTTAGAAAATCCTAAACTATCCAGTTATTCTGAGAAAGAAGCCTGTGCACAGGGCCACACCCTCTTCTGCCAAGGAGTGCTTCATTTAACTAGTGTGTCATTGACTTTTGCTCCAGTGACTAATGACCCAAATGAGTTACTCAGTTACTACAGCCAACTCTTCACCGTGGTTTTTTGACAGTTTCTGCAAAGTGTTTTCCCAAAGTAAAGCAAAGAGTGATGTTGTCTACAACCATAAAGTTAGCTCCAACAATGCAAATGAATGAAAGCAACAACTGTCCCCAGTATCGCTTCCGTTTAGTCCTCTACGGTTACGTCTTTGATATCAGACTTTGACCATATGTGAACTCCAAAGTTAATTCTAAAATCTCGCCTGTTGGATTTTCTTCGGGATTACTTTTACGATACTAACCATTTACTTAAAACGTAGCACAATTGAAGGCTTTGGACAAAGCAACACAAAATGTCCATGGAGTTAATGGATTAAGTGATAACTTTCTTTAAGTGTATCGGACCCGTGGGAAAGTAGTGCTGTGTAGCAAGGTGTAAATTTACGAGTCCACTTGAAATTGAAAAAAGAAAACACACCAAAAATGCACATTTCAAACCCTGTGCGATAAAGGATGCATGTTAGGGACAAACTTTAACAATCTGGGACAAACTGAGGTGCCGGTGTTGTGCCAAAAAGTGATTGTCTGCCAAAAACTGATTTCCAGTGTTGTGCCAAAAAGTGATTGTCTGCCAAAAACTGATTTCCAGTGTTTCTGTGTATTTTTTATGTGTAATATCTTTACGTATGTTCGTAAATAGACTTCGGTGAACAGGGGATACAAAGGGGTTACATAAAGAATTTAAAAATTATCTGTTTTTTAAGTATCTTTACAACTTGTACTTACATTATAACCTTTCCGGTCCTTTGATTATCCCCACTTAAAATATTTTTACAGAACTATTGTAATATTTGCTGCCATTTCTGCTGTCCTGTTGGGCAACTTACTCTTACAAAATACATTTTTAATGTTAATGAGATTATTTTTTACTGCATAAATAAAGATTATATAAAAGTCGCTGCCAAAAACTGATTGCGGCTTGTATCTTGCTACACGAATGTTGTTTGTGGCTCAAGATGACTTTATGTCATCCATAAGGGATGCATTTGACATATGTTTAACATATTATAGCCCAACAAGTTACTTATAGCACTTTAAATATGAGCAATCGCTTTTTGGCAAATACCGGAAATCAGTTTTTGGCAGACAATCACTTTTTGGCACAACACCGGTTACCACACTAACGGCACCTCAGTGAGCTACTATCAAGCCTAACACATCAGTTATCTCTCCAAATCAAAGCTAGGTAAAGGTAAACATACACACTAACATTAAGCTTCCCACTGCATCCGCCTGAGAATTCTGAGTTTTATAATTTTAGGTTTAGGTAACGTAGCTGATTTAACTGACCTCTGTTAGCAAGGTTACCCCCTGTTAGCTTGTAAGCTGGCGTTAATCGAGCTCAGGCTTGTAAAGAGGCCTGCGTCAGATTCGGCTTTATACAACCAGTTGCTACCCTCAATGCTGCAAAAACAGAGCACGACAAACTTTAAAACTCGTAGCCTATTATATTCCATCGCTCTTATACCTTGACACAGTCGACGGGATACATAACGCAGTGCTCCATGATTCCAGCAACGGCACCTGCCAACATGTGTGTGCTGGTGGATACTCCTTGAGGCAGTCCTTCATAGTCTATTTCTGTCTCGACAGAAGTCAAGGTCTCCAGAGTAGACCGATGTGACACCGAGACAAAGTCCTGTTCCCCCGCCATTCTGGATGAGACATGAAATCCTCCCGATGTTCCCAGCAGTCTGCCGCCCAACCATCGAATCTCTGCCCTGGCTGCAGGGCCAGTGACCCGGCTATCGACGCCCGCTGCTTCCACCGACGTTCGCCGGGACATGAAACCATCCGCTTCCATTCAGGTAAGTGACTTTAGTCCTACTGATATGGACAAATCCGGCGGTTGCCTGTTGGCGCGTTCTTCCCGGCAGCTTATGAATGCAGGCCGGGGATAGAAAGTGCGCGGCAGCCAGCTGCAGAGAGACCGGGAACCAGGAGGAAGGATGGGTTGGTTGTGAGTGTTGCACGCCAACAAATGAATTTGATTCGCTAGACTAGTTGTCAATCATAGACAGTTCGCTCCAATTAGCCAGTTTGGGCTGGGCGGGTAGGTAAAGTGGGTGGAGTTTAAATCTCGTCTTTTGTAACTTCTTTTTATCACGCGTATGGGCCTGCTGGAACGGGACGTCTCAGATTACGCATCAACGTAGACTTGAACGAAACACATCTACACTTAAAGTTAGGGCATTTGTGGGATTTCTTTTATTTTTCTTTAATACTGATATGTTTACTTCAGCAAAAGGGTATATTGTTTTTTTACATGACAAAATCATATGTCATATGGACTTTTTGATCTGGAGAAAACACAACTTACTGATTTTTCAAGATAAAATAAACAGTCTTTGATTAAAAAAAAGTCTATAAAATGTTATAGACATATTATTATTGTTATTAATATTGCTAGTGTATGATCGTACATACACACTCTACGATAGTCTGATGTATTTTTAATATTATGATTTTAGTTGTTGTAATAAAAATAATTCCCATATGTCGGAAAAATAAAATATTTCCCATTCCACCGCATTGCATAGTTCTGATTATTCCTACAGGCTTGAATGCAGCAAGCCTTCGCCTTTCGTGTTTGATGACGTAGCCAACCGGCTAACCGGAAATTTCGGTCATTTCCTCTCCGTCTCCTCGTCGTGTTCTCTAAACTAATAATTTACGGTGATGCGGCGAGAGAATAAGGGGTCGTATTGTCTTATCTGTCGAACTACAAACAAGTATTATTAATGTCTGTTACTGCCATGGTGGAGAAGAGGCTTCTGTAGGTACGTTTATAAGAGCGAGTGATAGCATACGGGTGCTGTGATGGTTATCAGTTGTTCGTAAACGTATCCGGTTTGTAATTGAACAGTTATTAACAATGATAGCTACATTTGTAGCCAATAAATAAATACAGCATATAATGTATTTTTCCCTCTGTTATTTGGTTTGGGTTACAGTTATTGTGTTTTATGTAACGGTTTTAGCTTATATAACTGAGAGGTAGGCTAGTTACACTGACCCGTGGAAAAAAAGAGAGATTATACTAAAATGGTCCTCTTCTATTTAACGACAGCGTCTAACAAGTGCAGCACGGGATTTAAAAACATATCACAGATTTGAAGCACAATATGCTTATTGTTCTGGCAGGCAGGCTAGAGTAATTTGTTTGTTTGCAAGTGTTACAAATAAATTCGATTTTTTTGAGGTTGTAGCAAGTAAAATTAAGGCCTTACGAAGACAAACAGTGTTAGTTAGGTCTGCTAGTGTACAGGCTGCCAGCTGACTAGAGTAAAGTATTTATTGTGTTGTAAAGTTTTTATTTTATTTTTATTTTTACGTGCATTTAGACAACAGGGCATTAACATTAAGTCCGCTGAGCCTCTCTCCCCCCCCTCCCCCTTCTTACTCCCTTCCAGCAGAAAAAAAATTCAGTTGACAACATCATAATCAGCCTGCAGCCGCCATGAGGTGACGACTGTGACATTTTGTACTTTTGCTGACGTGGACACATGGCAAGGTAATAAACCGATAACAGTTTCTGCTGTCAGAGTATTCCTGAGAAGCCGTTATGCTTGGCACGCTAACAAATGTTTTTCCATGGCTGTGGGAAACACAGGTGTTACTACTTATGTTACTGTGGGCTCAGCACTTAACACAACAGAGCCTATAATTAATTAATTAACTTAAACTTGTATTTACCTACTGTTTCATGTCAGAATGGCTGCTGTTGTATATAACAGTATCTGCTGTGTCTTCGTCTTCCACAGGATTACTTTGTCCTGCCTGCCAGCCTCCTGGTACTGCAGCGTGTCCCTGCTGTCTCTGGGCTGTGCCCCAAGACAGAGGCTTCTGCTCCTGCTGCTGCTGCTCATCACCTCTGCCTTCTTCCTTCTGGAAACCTACCAAAGGCAGCTATGGGGCACCCAGCGACGGTCTGGGACCCAAATTAACAAGTGAGTGGACGGAAATGAAACAAATAAACTCATTTCATTTGAGCCGTACACAGAGGCTGACAGAGTGGCCTCTTGCAAATCTGGAAGCCTTTTGGTAACGTGTTTTCCTCTTATATGCTACTTTGGGCTCACTTTAATAGATTTTTGTCTTCCTGTGTTAGTTTGTCTTGTTAGAAAATGCAATTTCAAAAATCTAGTCCCAAAACCTTTTCCAGTGAGTGTTGTAGAAGCTAAGCTAAACGAAGCATGGCTCTAAGGAAATAGGAGGGTGAAACAGCATGCCAAAACATGCCATAAATTTAGGTGCATTTCATAATCAGCCATCAGTAATCTGAGCAATGAAGTCTAGAGAATTTCTTAAGTGCCGCCATGTCGATCATATTCTCTTTGAGTTAAAATGATGCAGGCCCTCCTCTCTTTCAAGTGTGCTCGAGTGGAAAGCTCATGGTAAACAGATAACCAGCTTTGAGAGCACTGTTGAAAGGACTCAGTGTGTGGGACTGACTGCAGGTGTTCTCCTCAGTAAACAAGGGAAAGATACTAAATAAGGAGATCATTTGGAAAAATGTAAATGCACTCTGCGGTTTCTTTGTATGAATGTGTAGAACATTTGTTTCAAGCGGATTTAAAGGAAGAAGCATGTCTGTGGATATTATTTAAGCTCTTGACACCTTTGTGCTTTCTTTGGTACATAAGTGCAGTTTTCTGAGTATATTCTTCATCTCCTAATGTTTCTGTTTGCTCTCCTTCAGATACCTCTCCCTCACTGAGTCTATGGAGGCTACTGACATCCTCAACCCTTCACTGAATTATGGCATCGTGGTGGACTGTGGCAGCAGTGGCTCCAGGATCTTTGTGTATTACTGGCCACCCCATAACGGGAACCCCCACACCCTACTGGACATCAGACAAATGAGGGACCGCAGCCGCAACACTGTCGTCAAGAAGATCAAGCCTGGTGAGTAAGCAAAGCTCACTCGGAGTTTGTACAGAGTGTGAAAGCTTGCTGAGAACGTATAGCTCTACATGAGCAAATGTTAGACTGGTTTTATGAATAGATCCTCTGCGACTCCCCAGGCAGTATGGTGTACAGTGGTTAGAACTTCAAAGCCACAATGTTTCTAGTTCAGGTCTACTGATTGGCTGGGGCCTTTCTTTACGTATCAAAGTTTTAAGACATGGATTTTAGGTCAAGTGGAAGTTCCTAGCTGGCCTTGGATGTGGGGTAGATGAAGTGCTTAGAGCATATAGAATTAAACACTGTATGAATGTGTGGTTAAAGTTCTTTGTCTGGATTTGAAAAGTCATGTCTGTCCATTTTTATCGTCCTTCATCCTCCTACATATTCCTCACATCCTACTGTCTGCACTCTTGTGTATCCTCCTCTCTCTCTCCCTTTTTTCTTGTAGTATAGACGTCCTTTCTTATTATCTGCTGTGGTAGAATAACATGTGAGTTATTGACCAGTTTTGTGAGCCACTGATAATTTTATGAATGTTTTTTTTTCAGATGGAAATTAGTTTGCAAAAGTTTGACTGCAAAAGGCTTTTTATAAGAACTGAACAGTTTCTGTGTATTAAAATGCTAAATGGCTTTTAATTTGAAACATATACAGGAAATGTTACATTTGTATAAATGGTGTACCCTTAACAGAACAGGAGCAGATCAGAGTACTAAATTTCTCTTTATACTCAGTCAGAAATGGTAAATGGCCTGCATTTGTATAGCGCTTTACTCAGTCCCTAAGGACCCCAAAGCGCTTCACACTACATTCAGTCATTCACACACACACACATGGCAATGGCAAGCTACATTGTAGCCACAGCTGCCTTGGGGCGCACTAACAGAGGCGAGGCTGCCGGACACTGGCGCCACCGGGCCCTCTGAGTATCTGCATGATATTTGGCATGCAGGAGGCAGCCTGGAATCGAACCACTGACCTGATTAGTGGCTGACCTGCTCTGCCACCTGAGCTACAGCCACCCCAGAAAGATTTAGGAAAGGCTATGCTCAGCAGTCGAGGTAAATCAAAGTCGGATGGCATAAGATGAATCACAGTGTTCACGTAAATGAATGAGCAATTAGAAGAAACATTGTTTCTAGATTTGCTTAACTGTAACTGTTTAAGCCTTATGTACAGACCAGAAACAAAGTGGCAAAGACTGATTGTTTATTTGTTTTGTTTTGTTTTTGGTGCCAGACGGTGCCAGTGAGACAGAAGATGATGGCGACAGCGAGATCATTTCTTATTCACTGTTTGCCCTTTGGCTCACGGCCAGAAAAGTGAAAGTCAGAGCATGTGAATCTGGAAAGAACATGATGGAAAACAGAAAGTAGGAAAAAGATAAACAGATTTGGCTTCAGTTGTTTTCCCATGCAAAGTGAACTTGGTGGTGTTACACTTAATTCTATTTTATGTATGTGACTAGACACTGCCGTATAAGTCACTTCTAATTGAAAGATCCCAAAATTAAAATGATAGGACCATTTAATATTCGTACATGTATATTTTCTTTATCTCTTTTTCATTATGTCGTTCTCCTCCTCTTCATCTGTCTCATCCATCACTTTTCTGTCTTCCCTCATTTCCACCTCATCCTCTTCCTCCTCACCTCAGGCCTCATCTCCTGAACTAAAATCAAAGCTCTAACACACAGATCTGTGCATTAATGCTTATACGTGCTTATCCATGGCTGATATTATCACAATTACTTAATGTCAGCAGATTAGATATGTGACCCTCCCGACTTGTATCCGACTCCTTCCACAAATGTTCACAGCCTCCTCCAGAACAAATAGACACCTGGCATGTTGAGTAACAATAGGATTATGCACTAAATTGGGAGGGGTAAAACAATCTACTAGATTTTACACACTGTACCTTTTAATAATTAGTCACATCAGTGGTGAGGAGCTTTCAGTCCCTGCGACTTTGTTTTATCTCTGCCACAGCAGGCAGATTAGATCGAATGCTGCAGTTAAAGGAAACCTGACCCTTTGAATGCCGGGACATCGTTGTGTGACAACCATTCTAATCATTTTCCTTTTAAGGCTTTTATGATTGATGTGTGGTGTGTAAGGTTATAATGCTGATGTCTTAGCTTTGTCTAGTTCAGTGATCTGCATCAAATACTTCCAGATTTTTCATATCATTCAGCATTTATTCCTACCAAAACACACTGATATATTTTAGATCATGTCATGTAAAGTGTTTGTGTGAAACCTCAACTATACCTATATATTAGTCATTTATTAGTCATTTTATGACCCAAATTCACCCTGTTCAACTTCATCTTATCTTGACAGCATTAGATTTTCTTTCTGTTCCATTATGGGCGACGTATTAGCTTTCTGCATTAGCTAGCTCTGATTTTATAACTAGCTAAAAATTCTGAATTTTGTATTTTATACCTGATTGTACTGTGTGTGTGTGTGTATTCTCTCAGGAATCTCTACTCTGGCAACCACACCAACGCAGGCCAGTGACTACCTCCACCCTCTCCTCAGCTTTGCTGCTGCTCATGTCCCAAAGAACAAACACAAAGAGACTCCACTCTACATCCTCTGTACTGCTGGCATGCGGCTGCTGCATGAGAGGTAAACAGAACATCACGCAACAGCATCAGTTTTTAATCTAATGGTATTTTAAGGGAGACCTGGTATGGTTGTTTCCAGCTCCCACTGTGAACCATTTGACTCTACTCTAGTAAAGCTGATATGGTCTCCCTCACCTTTCTTCTGATTGGCTGTCCCTGGTAAATGAAGGGTTTGCAGCTTTCCTCACTTGTTCTGTATTTCTATATTGTGAACAAAACCTCCCGTTTTATGCTGTACTTCTCTGCATGTAGGCAGCAAGCAGACATTATAGAGGATCTTGTCACCGATGTCCCCCTGGAGTTTGATTTCCTCTTTTCCCGTTCACATGTTGAGGTCATCTCTGGGAAACAGGAAGGTGAGCTGACAGTCTTGTTTACCCTGCTGATAGTGGCACTCTTTAAATCTGACACTTCTAACTGCTGCCTGCTTGTTTCTGTGTCTCCTCACTGTGAAACGACATGTTCCTGTGACCTCGTAGGAGTGTATGCATGGATTGGCATTAACTTTGTCTTGGGCCGCTTCGACCATCCTGATGAGGGTGAGTGTGACGGAGGCATGATGTTTACCAAACTCACACTAATGTTTGTTTCACGTGTGTTTTATGCAAAATTGTTATTTTTTGGGGGGGTGGAATTTTTTTAATATTTAAAAAAAAAAATTTTTTTAGAGGATGCCACAGTCGAAGTGACGAC
Organism: Pundamilia nyererei; assembly: GCF_000239375.1. NCBI lineage: Eukaryota > Metazoa > Chordata > Actinopteri > Cichliformes > Cichlidae > Pundamilia > Pundamilia nyererei. Next base: position 207,990 of record NW_005187651.1, on the reverse strand, counting down.
AAGTTCTCAGAACCAGCAGCCAATCAGCAGACGGCGCACAGTGGGCATCATGGATATGGGTGGAGCTTCGCTTCAGATCGCCTATGAGGTGCCCAGCGCCATCACCTTCAACTCACCTCAAGAAGTAAGGAAATACACTGAGTACTGACCTGTCCTGCCTGTGATGTAGCCTGGAAGGCTGCTCCTGTCTGCATTAGCGTAACACGCCTGTGGTTTTCAGGAGGAGGCAGGGAAGAGCTTCCTCGCAGAGTTTAATCTGGGCTGTGATGTCGAGCACACGCAACACGTGTACCGAGTGTATGTCACCACGTTCCTGGGCTTTGGAGGAAACATGGCCAGGCAGCGCTACGAGGACCAGCTCTTTAACAGCACCTTCACCAAGAACAGGTTAGTCACATGTGTTTTTTATGCTTGAAGCACACTGTGAGATACCTGCAAATATCTACATTTTGCATTACAGCTGCATAACTTATATGTGTCTCATTTTTCCTTCAGACAGAGCTACACTGTAAAACTGATATTTACAGGCAGTTGTTATTATTCTATAGCCAATATATTATAACATTCACTTTACTTCTAATTAGTGTGAATGTAGATTAAACATTCACAGCATTATAATCCAAATCTTTGTTATTATTTTTCATTATTATTATCCTGTATTGTGTAGGTTTTTCACCAGCTATCACCTTCAACTTAGAAAAACCATTCAACCACCGTTATATTGCTCTTCTTTTCTACATGTCTGCTTGTATTTTTCTCATTTCTAACTTTTATATTTTTTGAAATATTCAACTTTATTCAACAAAATCTATAATGTATTTCAATGGAGAGAAGTGTTTAAACCCTCTTTTAAGTTGCCCCTCTTTTAACTCTAACTGCTTCCATATACGTTCACCTACAGACACCTTTCAGACTTTAAAACGAAGCCAAGACATGAAACTATTGAGCTTGTATTTATCTTTTCAATATTTTTTATAGTTTTTCTTCAGTTCCACTTTTCATGCTTTTTTTCACCCGTTTCAGAGTTTATGATGAGTGTCTGTGGGATCGGTTAGAGTGGGGTAGAGTGGGACAAGTCCAAAAATGAATCACATTTTTTTGTCTTTCAACTGCTGCTGTGTTGACAGTTTTCCCTCTACAGCCATTGTTTTACCCATAGCCATTATTGTCCTCCTTCATCAGTGTTATTATCATTAAGGTTCTCCTATAAATGCCTCCTCCATCCAACTCTTCCATAGAGAACAATGTTAAACAGCTCCCATATTTACTCTAAAAGTAAGCTGAAGCAAACAAAAATCAACACCTGTCTCCCAGGTGTGTTACCATAAGAGATCAGCTTCTAGACGGTGTCTTTTCCTCTCATGCCTTTCGTATTACTCTTACCCAAAGTCAAGCTGGCACTTATCACAGCTGTTTTCTCTATTTGCTTCTTTCCAGGTTTTGCTGAACCTTGTAAAAATACTGTCTGCCTTTAACTTGGTTTAATCTCAGAAACTAGAAAAACAGCACCATCTCCCTGCACACAATCACACATCCTCTCTAAAATCCAATCTGGAGCATGTGATGTGAAACATAGTGCACATACATTCAGGACTGTGAATCTTTTGTGTATAAAATGACATGAATAATTAATGATCTTGATTTGACAATGTTGATTCAGACTTTTAAACATCCTATAACTGATCAAGTATTTAATTCTGATTCACTGATTTATCTAATTGCAGACACTTATTTTTCTAAACCTCACATTCTTTCAGTGTAGCTAAGTGAAGGAAGTAGATTTTATTTTTTTTTCCATGTTATTGTCCAGATATCTAACCACACAGACGGGTCTGAGTAAGGACAAACCGTACCTGGACTCCTGCCTGCCCGTCGGACTGACTGAAACAATAGTCCGGGACAATCGCACGCTGCACCTGAGGGGTCAGGGTGACTGGACCAAGTGTCAGGAGGCAGTGCGACCCTTCCTGGGTCTCCATAATGGCACTATGTCACCAAGAGGTGTCTATCAGGTATGGACCTTTATGATAGCAAGGTTTTGTTTATGGTATTGATCGCTGCTCAGTCTTTCCGTGATTCTTTATAAAGTAGAGATGCAAAGAAAAATTGGCATCTAATATTTTTGCAGGCTCCCATCAACTTCAGCAACAGTGAGTTCTATGGTTTCTCTGAGTTTTACTACTGTATGGAGGACGTGCTCAGGATAGGAGGACAGTACAACAGTGAGAAATACTCCAAAGCTTCTATGGTAACAGACAAACAAAACCAGTCCTTCCATTAGACAAATATATTAGATAAAAGATTTTAACATTCTGTGTTTGTTCAGTGAAAGTTCAGTTTCATGTTTCGGTTTATTTAACAGGACTACTGCTCTACCCAGTGGTCGACACTGAAACAGCGTCTGGAAAACCACCTTTACTCCAAACAGGCAGACGACAGCAGACTGAAGTAAGTTCAGTTTTCTGGCTGTATTCACGCTATTCTAAATTGTCCGTGGAAACACCTGCACACAAACGACACACACAAATAAATGTGGCATCTTTTGAGAATTTTCCAGTTCTGTGTGAGAGTTTTTTCATAGCAAAGAGCAGAACCTGAGATGTGAAGTGTGTAATTATCACAATCGCCAATTCACTTTTATTAGGCCACATGAGGAGGAACTCTTCAGTTACTCCCCAACTACTTCACTGACCATATGTAGAAAATGGACAAAGTTACGTCAGCCGTTGGTTTGTGGTTTCTTTTTGTCATCAAACCAAATTTCTAGAACTGGACATGTTTGTGGCTAAAATCTTCACATGTTTAAGATACACACATATTTATTCAGTCTAGCAAACTGCAGTTAATTGCAGATCATATTGTGTGTTGTAAATGAGGATACTTCTTTTCTCCTGCTTTCCACATATAAACAAATCTCTCTGAACTTGATTTTCAGCCCATAAACTCTTGGTAAGTAAGGCTGACCCAATTCTTCTACCAATGCACAACAGTGGATTATTTCAGTAACACCAGGAGCCACAGGCACATCCAAGCATTTCGAGGACAGTAAACAAAAAAACCAGAACAAATATTTCCAAATTGCTCACTTCTCAGTTCTTTACGTCACTAACTATAAATTATGCATAAATTCTGTATAAATACACAAACAAACTCAAATTTTACACGCGAGTCTTTATGATGTGACATCGCTAACATGAAAAAAGGAGAAAAAGCAACTCTTACCGTCATGTACCAGCTGAAATGTTCACCCCAGAAACTGATATAGCTTTGCAGTTATGTGCAGGTTGATGTAACAGCCTGCTGCCATCGTTTTGCCACTTTCAGTCGTAGAGTTTCACCCACAGCTTTGTTTGTCTCAGTGGGAAATGGCAAATGAAGGCTAATGATGTCAGCTACATCACTCTTCAGACTGTGTTTTGATTCTTGAAAGAATGATATACTGCTGGTGGCAAAGTTGTGAAAGTTATTCCCTTTCTTGCCTGCAGGTGGTGCACATTTGCATGACTCTATCTGCAGCTGTAAATCTAAATGGCTGCTTTGTTTTTCCTGCCCTCAGATGTCACTTTCATCCTCCTCTGACCCATTATTGTGCTGTTTTTACCCCAGGTATCAGTGCTTCAAGTCAGCCTGGGTGTATGAAGTGTTACACTCTGGTTTCCGTTTCCCCACCAACTACCCGAACCTGAAAACAGCCCAGCTGGTTTATGACAAAGAGGTCCAGTGGACTTTGGGGGCCATCCTGTACAAAACCCGCTTCCTGCCTCTCAGGTAACTGTCAGATATGTCACACTTTAACTCTACACTAACTTACGCTGGTATGTACTTTCATTGATTTGCTCCTGTTATCCCTGCACTGAGTTACCTTTTAACTTGTAGGTTTGTTTGGGGAAAAAACACAAGATGTGTCACAGGAATGTGCTCGCTATGAAAAACACGGCTTACGTCTTTATCTTGTCACAGTCTGAAATCAGCTATAGAGCTATTCAGTTCATTTTTATTCATGAAGCACTAAATCAGAACAACTGTCACCTGACACCTCGAGGGGTTTTAGACTCTAAAGTAAAGACGCTAAAGTAATACAGAAAAAACCCAGCAATCACTTGGAGCAACCACTTGGTGACAGTGGGAAGGAAAAACTCCCTTTTAACAGGAAGAAACCTCCAGTAGGTCCAGGCTGAGACAGGAGCAGCTAACTGCTTTGACTGGTGGGGGACAAAAGACACGCTGTGCAAGAGAGCCACAAATTAATAATAACAATCACAGTGCATCATATAAACAGAGTTTGTTTACCTGAAAAGATTTTTAAAACATCCTCTTTACATCCGTGAAATGAAACAGTTACAGAAAGTTATAACTTGACTCCCACCTCCCTAAACCTGCCCCCCAAAAATAATACACCAGCTAAACAGAATGCTGCTCCTGCTGCTCTGCTCATTAGCAAGGATTTGTTTTGGATTAAACATGTGCTTCCTCTGCCCCGCTTGTTTCTCCAGGGACCTGCAGCAGGAAGCACTGCGGCAGAACCACCCCAGCTGGCTGCGCTCTTCATTCGTCTACAACCACCACCTGTTCTCACTCTGCATCCTGGTGGTGGTGCTGGCCATCCTGCTCTACATCCTGCGCCTGCGGAGGATTCACCAGCGGGAGCAGCGGCAGGCCGAGGTCCTGAACCTCCTCTGGGTGGAAGAGGGAGAGGCTCTCCTCCCCTGAGAAATATGTCTGGGACGGGAGGCTCCACACTAATCGCATACAGTCTTATATGTGCCTCACTGTGTGTGAAAAATGTGAGTATGGAGGACAGTTGAGGAAGGGAGAAATTACTCAGTGGAAAAGCGTGTGATTTGGTAGATTATGATGTAAGAGGAGACCAGACAAAAACATCGCAACATGGAGACAGTTTAATGAGCCCCGAAATCAAACACCTCTGTATATCCTTTGATCGTACAGAGCTCACCTCAGACTGGAGAGACAGACTCTGGGCTCACTTTCTTCTCTTCACGACCACTTTGGATGAAAAGAATCACCCCAGGTTTACAGGATCAAACCACTCCTTTTTTCGGGGGGGGGGGGGCTACCCATTCCTTCAAATATCTTATTTCTAGGTTACAGGCAGTGTGGATGGTTAACATGGATGTGGTGTCATTGTTAATGTTTCCACTGCTGACTGAGGAGAAAACACGAGAGGATAGAGATTATTTTGCAATATGGGCTCACTGGAGGGGAAAAGTCACCTAAAAGGACAGCAGAGGGAGTGATCATTCGTTATCATCTAATTGTTTTGTCTTTTGTTTTATCATATTGAAAGTCAAAGCGGTTGCGCAAAAATTCAGTTCTTAAAGGGGACCTTAACATTTTTCCCACCTATGTACTGTTACAGTGGTTGGTGGTCGTATGAAATAAAAGTGTCAAGTAATGAGGTCAGTCACTGGGCAATAATCTCTGTGGGTAAAAGCTCAGGCTTCAGACTGATTTAAACACTCAGTTTGACATTGTTTTTTCTACCCTTGGCTCTGTATGATGTCAGTGACAGGGGATAGCCCAAATATGGGCATCTCAGGCACATTACACTCACTGTGAGCACAGAAGCCCCCGCTGGCTTAAAGGGAAGGTTGCAAGAGCGAAAGCAGTTCACTTTAGATAGAAGATGAACTGGGGGGCTCCACTGAGGCCCAGTATGAGTTAAATAAGGATTATATTTAGGCGTGAATGATACAGAGCTACTCTGGTACAGTCAAAGGATAAAAATGAGCATATTGGGTCCATATGAAACAAACCCAGGCAGCCTGAGCTCTTTAATGCGAGCAGAGCTGAGAGTAGGCAGAGGCTGAATGAGTGTCAGATGTTTATATGGACCACCCATCACGAGACAGGTTGTGTACATATATGACTGGATGGTATATGATGCATGTGCTTATAGAGCGACTTCCGTTTTAACGCGAATCCTGTTTACATGCTGTTTACATCTCCAAATATCACACAAACACAACATTATGCCACAACATGCCAAACATTACTCACCTGTGTCAGTGGCTGCTGCAGATGAGAAATACCAGGAAAAATCTGCCACTTTTGCATACAGGTTTTTGTATCCTACATGACCTGTGCTTTCCCCCGCCATCATTTCTGTAGCCCAGTGTTACCTGCCCTTTATCTGTGAAATGACATCTGTAACAAACCCTAAGCTGCTTCATACCTGAGAGCTTATTTTTGTTTCAGCCCTCGTGCCCAGCTCAATTGCTCACTTCTCCAAAACTGGCATTTCATTATAAGTTAGTGCAAGTTGATTTAAAGCTTGTTGTCACCATTCCTCCATGATCAAGGATCGGCTTTCACCCACAGCTCCGTTCGTCTCGATGGGAAGATTTCCTTCAAAGCAATCCTGCAGACTGATGATGTCAGCTGCATCACTTTGGCCTCAGACCATGGTTTGATACTTGAATTCCACTGCTGTCCTGCCAATACCCCCGTCCAACCAAATTTTAATCAGAGGGTAGGCAGGGCCAAGAAGCTTTTTAGCTGAAATAAGCAAGGAGGCTTAATCAGAGTCTGGACAGAGGCACTGAAAGCAGAAGAAGAACCTGCAGGCCTGATTTAAGCAGATGCTGTCTGATTTTTGAATGCAATAACTCAGAGAAAGGGGGAGGGACACTTCCTGTGCCTCAGGCTTAGATGGATACTGGGACATGAACGAAAGTACAGAACAGCTCTCAGTCTGTGTTTCGAATATCAAGATGAACTACTTTAAAGCCATTTTTAGGAGTAGAGCCTAATGCAGACAAAGAGGTGTATTCCATTCTGTGTCTACTGTATTGTATAGCTGTAAATTGAAATCACTGTTTTGTTTTTTGTTTGTTTTTGAGTGACATGTGCTGACAAGCTGATGGAGCTGTGCAGCAAACCATGAAGATAGAAATATGTGTTTGAGCCACACCTGGTGACATTTCCTGAGAAGTCATATAAATCATAGATCCTACAGTGGATTGTTTTTAAATGTTCAAATGTATGGCTCAGAGATTCTCACAGCGATTTCTGTCAGTGGGACGGGGCATGATTCATCCAGCTGAACGATGATGACTCCATTGTTTTCAAAGAAAACTGTCCTTTTGTAAGCTGTAAGTGGTGCTAATGTGAATGTTTTGTTGTTTAGACAAGCGGAGCCGTTTGAGAGCTTTGCGTCATTTCAGAACGTTAAATATGTTCTCTTGTTTTCTCCGTTCTGCTGCTCCTCGTATAGATGAGTTCTGACTTGTCTTCATCAAATCGTCAGTGTTCATTTGTAACGTTTCTCCCATGTGTATGCAACAAATACTTTCACTCTTATATTCTTAATCAATGAGACTTGAGTGCCAACAGGTCCATTTTGTTTCATTCCAGTTCTTATGTTAAAAAACTGCAAACCTCTTTCTGATCCATCCTGATGAGAATTTTTAAGATTTCTGCAGCTTCTGTGATATTTTGACTCCTGACGGAGGACCAGTCATCGACTGTCTTTCCAGAGCTGGGCATTGTGCAATCTTGAACAGTAATTCACTGAAGAGGAGACTTGATTTCAATGTTTTTAATTGTGGTACTTTTAATGTAAATGTGAACCGAATCAATCCCAATAAATGGTTCTTTGTAATTCAAGTGATTTGACTCTTGATAGCACACCTCACGCAATGCACAGAACTAACTGCAGACATGAAATGATGTTAGCTGTGTTCAAGCAAAGCAGCAACTGCTGGATATGAAAATCCAACATCCAAGTGCCAAAATAGCCACGGGATCATTTTGGGCAGCCAATGGCTGACTGAAAAAGTGAGTCCGTCCAATCACTTCCCCTAGAGACCCATGTTAAAATCAAAGACTGTATACAAATAATGGCAATAGCCACGTTCATTCACTCACTGTTTCTGGACTCTGCATATGAGGGTTCAGTGTAATCATGCTGGAACTGTAGAAAAGTAGTGACACAATCAGACACTCATCTCCACAGTGACACTGATTAGCAACTTTTCCTATGATCACCCACCCCCTTTAAATTGTTTTGGGGTTTGTTTGGTTTTTTTTACATTAGCTGGTTTGAGTCACTGAAACAGACTTTTGTGCTTTTTAATGCGGGAACTTTTAGTGGCTGTTTTGTTATTGTTTGACAAATAATAAAGTTTGCTGTGTGATTAAATATACTAGCAGACTATTTAAGAGGACTAACTTTTCAGTATATGAAATTATATTTAGCAGGATGTCTGTGCACTATCCAGCTAAGCTTAAAGCTGGAGTCAAGGCTTCAAAATCTATAAACAAAAACACACAGTTATATAGTTCATTGTGGTCAAATTATGACATTTTCCCATCAAATCATATCAGGTCATTTCTGGTATTAAATGTAAGTTTTTTAGGAAAAGAAATATTGGAACTGAAACTATCACAATTCATAATAAGTTGCTGTGGATTTTTCATTTTTGTTAGTCTGAGGTAATAAACCAACAGCTCATATGTAGATGATATAAATGTAAGCAAATAAATGGTGCCATTTAATGGATCTTTTCAGAGAAGGTTTGATACAGTTAATTAAACTTTCCTACCTCACTTCTAGTAACATTTATTCAGAAACTCTTTTATATCACTATATTTTCATCTATGGACATGCCAATAAGCTTCAGCTAAAGTGCAACTAAAAAATCTGACAAGCTTCAGTGACTGTGCATGTGTGAGGAGATCAGAAGGTTAGCAGGGTTTGAAGATTTCTTTAGGGCATTTTTTCATCTTTAATGCATTAACTTACATAAGTTTTCATACAGAGTGATGGGAGTGTGAATGGATTTGAGAAAGACTGCTCTTCACTTTGCCTGTTCTGGACAGTGGTATTTGGATACTACAATCACCACAAGTACATAATTTTTATTGTATAAAATGACCAAATGTGATACCAAATGGCATTTATAATCAGAAAGATAGTTCATTTAAAAAATCTGAAAAAATGAAACCAACAAAGTAGTGACAAATTCTGCAGGTCTTCAAACTGGCCTTTGTGACAGGCCATCTGAAAAGTTTGTGCTTAAAAACTCCTTTATTACGTTAGCTAACGTAATAAAGGATAAAGGATTTCTTTGCATCATCAGATGGGGAAAGAACATCAAGGTCTAATATGTTCAATTTGATAATGCAGACAAAACAGGGACCCAATCCTTGGGGAGGACCGATTTTTGACGCAGCGTGTTTTAGGGTTTGAAAGCCACAGAGACGCGGTGGCGTTTAGAGAAAGCGCAGGGCAGGGATAGCTCAGTAGGTAGAGTGGTTGCTTACCTTCCCATGATCGGAAAGGCGGGGGTTCGAATCCACTGAACGGCTACCCTGAGGTACCCTTGAGCAAGGTACCGTCCCTGCTCAGTGGCTGCCCACTGCTTCACTGAGTGAATAAGTCAAATGCAAAGAGAGTAATTTCCCCACGGGGATCAATAAAGTATACATTATTATTATTATTATTATTAGATGCATACGGGATCACTGAGGGTTTTCGCTTAGGCAGCAGTTGTCCTTCTCTCCTGGATCGGCTGGAGCTTTCCTTAGGAGCCTTCCCAGCTTTGACAAATGTCCAGCTGGGATAACCACATTTACTCAGGGCCTTCTTGATGTGATGTTCTTCCTGGCCGCTGTGTCTGTGGGGTTGGTGTTCACTCTGTGTTGTAGCGTCCTGATGACAACCAGTTTATGCTCCGGTGGACGATGAGAGTGAAACCTTAAATACTGATCCATATGCGTAGGTTTAAACATCTACTTTAAATATCCCCCATTACTGATGGAAATGTTACAGTCTAAGAAGGCTAACCTGCCATTTTTCATATCCTCCCTGGTGAATTTGATGTGTTGGTCCACCGAATTAATGCGATCCATGAATTGTGGTACATCCTGACACAAAGGTGTCTGAACCAATAACTTAGTGCTGTTCCAGGGTATGATAACAGAGTTCTCTTTTCCACTTCTTTCATGTCCACATTGGTCACAATGGTGAACCCATGGCACATGCGGGTTAGTGCACCATGGGTTGTCATGGTGCACTAACCCGCGTGTGCCATGGGTCAGTATTACATGACCTTTGTATGTGAAATAGGTGGAATTAAGACACAGTTCCAAGAGCAAACACACTTGGTCTGTGGTGAGAGTGGTCCTGTTGCTGAGGTTGGGGTCATCCTGTAATCTCTTATGAACAACCTCCACTGCTTCAGTGACTGGAACATAAGTGAAGAGAGATGTAACATCGTATGAGACCATGGTTTCATCTGCCTCCATAGGACATCTCTCACCTTCTCAACAAAATCCAAAGTGTTGTGGATGTGGTGTTCAGAGCTGCCTACCAACGGGTTGAAGATCGAAGCCAGAGACTTTGAGATGTTATAGGTGACCGAGTTGATCATACAGACAATTGGTGTTAAAGTTACACCCTGTTTATGTGGTGAATGATACACTGTTAACCTTTGCTGTATTTTTCATTATTATGTGATTTGAATGGTTCATCATACTGTTTGTGTATTTTTACTCTTTCAGTGGTTGGTTGCAATGGTGCATTACATTTTAACTCTTTCACTGCCAACCATTTCCAGATTTTCCTCCAACCTATGCCATTTGTCAGTATGATACCAGTGAAAGTATTATGGTTTTGACTTTTTAGGGGACTTGCCTGTTTGTAAGGTTCAAGAATTCTGATCATCTAATCTGCTGCATGCAGTTGTATGCACATGCACAGCTGCTGCAAATGTGTGCTTGCCACTGCGTTGCCAAAGGCGAACTTCAGTCAGTGGAGAATATTGTAATAATTTGGCGGAGGCTTCTCAGTCGAGCAGTAACTGAATTGCTCATTTACTGAACGTGGAACATGTACAGAACTCTTCTGGGAACTAGTCAACCCAACTTAGTGAAACACACTGAATGCATGCTGGCCCCGCCCACCTCTACCAACCACCACTCCATATCCTGACAAAAGATTTTGCACCTGTTATTGTTGGACCTCTGTGTGGAAACTGCAAACGGGACGTCATAAGGTAATGCAAAGGACTCTCCTACCTAACATACTCGTTTATTAATT
>NW_005187651.1:159089-194918 GCF_000239375.1 Pundamilia nyererei | reverse complement strand
TTTATTCAGTTGAAAAATGTTTTTCTTGTTAAAAAAATATCAACAATAAATGTTGGTTTAATTCACTATTCTGAGACTACTTTATTGAATTATATTGTTTTTTGTAAATGTTCTTATATTGAATATGAATGTTAATATTATTTTATATGCTGTAAAACACAATTACAGTCTAAACAAATTATACTGTCCACAATTACAGTGTTATACCATAAACCACATTTGCAGTACAGTGATACTATAAAACTTAATCACGGTAAGTCTTTCTAACTGTAAACCACGTTTACAGTAAAGCTGTTATACTGTAATATATGTTTACAGTAAAGTGGTTGAACTGTAAAACATCACAACAGTAAAGATACTGTAGATCAGTAATTACAGTAACTTACTGGCAATAGTGTTGCCAGTAAGTTGCTGTAAAAATACAATAAAATGTCTAACAGTGTACCACTGATCTTTGATCCGTGGTTGTTGATCAATGATAATGACAATTTGCATACTACTTAACTTATTTTTACTTTATTGACCTATATAAGACTCTTCACAGGATAAAAACCACAAAGTGCTTCACAATAATATAAAACAGATATTAATGATCAAGAAACTGCCCTCACAGCCCATTGTTCGTCTGAGACATTCCCTTTCTCTTCGAAGAGAGAGCAAAGTCACTCAATGATTGACCGAACGTTTCTCCTACTGAAACTGCTACATCCAGATCCCATTTTTGGGATTTCCTTACCTGGATCATTGAGCATGCATCGAGACATCTCTGAAATAGTTGTGGTGAAAGTTGCCTCTATGCTATGGCCAACAGAGGGTCTGGTAAAAACTGGTAACTTTAAATTTGGGGGTGGGGGATTTAGGATTATAAAAGGGACATTTTAAGACACTGTCAGCTGATATGCTTTGGATCAGTATCATTTTCTGTTACTTAAGTAAATTTTTTTGGTGAATTTTGTTTAGGTTTGCATCCAAATTTTCTGTCTGGAAGTATTCCAGTTGCTTTTTTCCTCCACACAATCTTTCTATGTAGGCTGATTTGGACTCATCCAAAAGCTGTTGGTTCTGGGCATCTTCTTCTGCAAATTGAATGGCTTTTTAAAAAAACGTAAAAAAACTGTTCCCAGTGTATCGCTCTCCCTTGCTGATTCTATCTCTAACGTTTTGATTGCAGGCATATACCTCAGTATTTCTGCTCATCTCTGAGGCGTTGGTTTTATCTAACAGAAATGTGAGCCAGACTACTGTTAGTCTTTCTGTTTCTAACTGTCTGCTTCACGTTATCATGTTTCCTAAACATTTGTTTTCAGTATGATATCATGTAAAAACCCACATTAATAACTGCCACTCTAACCCTGTGAGGCCTGCTGGGGGAGCTGTTGAGTATTTGTGAACCTTTCAGGATCCCTAAAGGGAAACGCAAATCCTGACTCCTGCCACTCAGAGAAATGAAGAGAAACAATAAAGAGCACATTAATCGAAAACACTGTCTCTGTCACACTAAGAAGGGGTAAAAACAGCAACTGAAGTGTTTACAAAAGTTAGCACAGATACAGTTTTACATTAAATACAGGAAATATCACCACATGCTTCATTTCTAACCTGATATACTGCAAAAACATAAAAAGAACAAACTCGTGTTTTATTTTAAAAATATACTTTAATACAACAGCTGCATATAAATATTAAAATATACATTATACAGGTGTACAGTACACTCACACAAAACAAAAACAAAAAATATTAGGCTTCTATTTGTACGGCACTTCTTGTATTTTTTTTCTTTTTTTGATTATTATTAAGGATTACGTACTGACTTACATAAAGATGAGTTAATGTGTTAACAGGTCCAAAGTATTACTGTAGTATTGTGATTACTGGATTACTGAGAGACAGACAGGGGGGTGTGGGAGGGGGAGAGAAAGGGAAGAGGAGGAGACAGGGTTGCTGTACAGTATATGACATGGCATTGTGGAATGTTTGCTAGTCTCTTAGTTTTTCTTTCCTCCCATCTTTCAGTGTGTTTTCAGACAGATTAAAGAACCAGCAGGGATGTGATTGTTCACTCTTTATTCTCTCCACAGGATTTTTCTCTAGAATACTAAAGTACTATTTCATTTCTAATGAGACATGTTTTTCTGTTTTTGTTTTTTTAAACTGCTCACATCCACAACTGGCCTTTGGTTTCGACTCATCATCAATCTGGACAGAAACGACTGACTCGGTTTTGGTTAAAGCCACGAGGTGTGTCTCAGCTGCCACCGGCTGTGCCATCAACACATGTGCAGCACGTTGTTAACGTATCGGATGCTACAACCATGCAGGTTTTCAAAACCCACTAGTAGTACGAAATGCTCTGTGAGAATGAATATGAATGTCTGCATTTTTGGTCACTGCATACGTTACTGTCCTGCCAAAACATCAGCTGTATTTCCCCTGAAAAGTACAAAAGAATAACTTTTTTAACAGAAATGAAAGTGTCCTTTGGACTTTTCTATTAAACACCAGCTTCTGTGGCTGAAGAACAAAGCAGTTAGACACAGATGTGTCTAACTGCCACTTCCCATAGACTCCCATGTTAAAATGCCCAACTTCTGTCATGAACATGATTACAGCCTGGTACAATATATAGTTTTGGTCTTTACAGCTAATTTCCCACTTTACGGCAACTACAATTCACCCATTTGGATTTCTGGCCATGGCCAGTTTGACTGACAGGTGCAGACACAGGCAACTCTAGGCAATGACTGTTTCCTAAAGCAGAAGCTGTTTAACTGTGTCTGTCTGCATAAACGGGGTTCACCAACTCCAAACACACTCCTTTGGTGTCCTCCAAGATCCTGACAGCACATCGGCAGAAGTGGATGATGTACGTGTCTAAGATCCAAAAACTACAGCATGAAAAGCACAGTGACACTTTCTCTTGCTTTTAACATTTGGTTTCCCTTCAGCTCATTGGAAGCCTAACTTTTGTTTTCCACAGCTGGCTGACGAACCAACACCAGCACAAGCAAGAGAAGCTCCCAGTTGTACCAGACTGTACACGTCCTCCACCTGGAAACGGAGCTCAGTGTAGGGAGATGATTCTTTCTCAGACTGCCAGCGGACAGCGATCGCACTGCTTCTGCTGGACATATGAATCCTGCTAAGCCTCAGCTTGAACTGCATGTCCCGGCTTTAAAGGTGGTGCCTTTGAGGATTTTTTAACGGAATTATCTGACAAACAATGTGACTTTCTAACTTGTGTGGACTTTCAACAAGTCTGTGTTTGAGTTTTGATGACTGCAATCTGAATATTTTATCACTTATACCTAATTAACAGTATTCTCTTTGTGGGTACTGTAACCAAACGGTTTCTTGATATAGTTTGCTGGCCTCAGCTGACAGTACAGTGCTTTCACCCTCTAGCCTAAATACAGCTCCAAAAAGAACAACAGAGCTGCTGCCAAAATGTTAATGGCGAGAGTTCAAATTCCACTCTGATAAAGACATATAAAAGATTAGCAAATTAGTTAAGATGACATTGCAACCGCTGCTTTAACACAAGACCAAAGCCTCACACATAACCTCATAAGGTACGATTTAACCTTTAGCAACAGTATTTCCCAAAGCACCAAGCAGTCCCTCTAAAGCCTTGAAGTTGTGGTATCTTGCTGTCTGAATAAAATGTTCAATAATTTATCATTAAGTTTGCAAGCAATCTAGGTTTGGCAGAACATGGTGTGCACAAGTAGGACCTTGTTAATCATACAAAGTCAGAGTCCTTAAACAACCACTGCCAGATGTTCTAAAAACAGATGTTCCGCTCTCTGATTTAAATGCAATGATAACACACGAGGCACCGACTGGCAAAGCCTCGTCTAGCTCCTTCCACTTCAATTTAATTGATGGAGAAAAGTAATATGGACCTGCAGGTTGAAACTGACACTTGGGCCCCATCTGGCTCCTTCCAGATGGAAGTTTCCAGGTCAGCAATAAAGGAAGCGGGGCATCGAGACGCAGGCCACCAGGGCGATTGAAAGATATCAGAGTGTGGCAGAGGGTGGAGGTGACGGTGGGGATTAGAAGGGTTCGGATAAACTACTCAGGGTCCCTGACTAAGTGCCGCTTCCCTGGCCTCCTCTGCCTTTGAAACTGGAGAAGCCAGAGTGTTTCCAACAATGAGAGCAGTGGAGCAGAGCGGGGACGGGCACTTGGAGGTCAGCAGCGTCCCACCGGTGTAGTCTTACTGATGAGTCTATTCAGCCCAGCGGGTCCACAGGGCCTGAATGCCTGGTCCAAAAAGCCACTGCAGCCATGTGTAAGCTTAGGAAGGTCAACCACTTCTAATTGTTCTCACCCTAACACTGCTGCTTCAAGGATTTAAGCTACACTTTACAAGCATGGCACACACAGAGGTTAACACTTCTTCCTCAGGCAGCTATAAAAACGTCAGAGTGTAAAAAAAGAAAACAATCGGTTAATCTCGTGATTTTAAACAGTTACTGAAGATAACAGACAAACTTACAATGAAATAAAATCCTGTTCACAGCAGCCAGAAAAAGGGACGGTCTGGTCATCTCGGTTGTGAAATCACTTTATGACCAGAATTACTGTTAATTCATTTTCTCATGTTTTGGTTGCAGTTCAAAATTCCACTGGAAGTCTTTCAAAAGCAGAGCATCTCCACACAGCACAGCTGTGTATGAGATACAGAGCTTTTACTGTTTTATTAGCCCACAGAGGGGTTTTTGTTGTTGTTCTAATAAGTACCTGCCTCAGTTATATTGCATCTTTTCGTATCCATACTTCCGTGCCAGCATTTAATGCACCTCTAACGTTTAAAATGTCAACAGTCAACGATACTGCTTTGAAACGTGCTTTGAAACGTGAAACTTAGTCTGCTGAGATAAATGGATGAAAAGATTAAAACCTCCCTGTAACGTTTTCAGTGGGAATTTCCACACTGGTAGCAATCATTAACAGCCTCAGATGTGTGTCCTCTCTGTATACCACATATGCAGAAGCTCCTTACTTTCAACTGTCACCATTCCCTAAACTGCTGAGCACTCAACGTCTTCCCCCTTTCTCCAGAACTTTCTCAGAAAAAGCCCACGTGCACATGAGCAACAGGCAAGTTTCACAATTGTTTACTTCTCTCTGCGTCTGGCAGATGGTGACACCCGACGAGGAAGCCAGTCAGATAAGAATCGTCCAGTTTCTGCAGAGTCATTGTCTATATTAGGTCGGATGTGGACAAAATTGTAAGCTGAGACTGTTTGTTCTGGGCTGTTTGTTAAACCCCAGCAGATCCGCGGCTGAGCCTGGGCCGGGCTCGGCCTGTTCTGACCGTGAAAAAGTGAACAGTGACCACACGACTGACATCTTTGGGTCAGTTCACTTTTCTCTCTCTCCTCCTTCCAGGTGCACACAAAGAGAAACACTACAGAGGAACTGAATCAGGAATGTGAGAAACAGAAACAAGTGGCCTTGCCAAGACCGGCCACTCCCTATTAAAGCTTTACAGTTAAAGGGATATTCTACAATACAACAAGCTACAGCATCAGTTAAGGCTCTTAGATGAGCGCACCGCTTGTGTAAAACCGGCTGTTTTTCTGTTTGGATCAGAGGCAGGAATTCACCGTGTTACAACTGTTTGCAGTTTTTGGCATATAGATGAATGTACACAGCAGATGGTGCGCTGTGTTATGTAACAGCGATCTGAACGAAGGAAAATATCTGTACAAACTTGTGTAGTCTTTAAACACAAAGACCTCATCCTCCTCCTCTGACGTGACAGATGGGTGTGAGAGCGTTTTAAAGCTCGGCGATCTGCACAGTTGTTTCTCTGCTCTTTCCTCATGTTTTCTGTTGTTGTTGCACGAGCTGCTGCCAGCGCACGATCCCGTGACTCTGCTGGCAGCATCAGCAGCTTCCCAGCCCCCCGGGAGAAAGTGTGAGTTTTGGGGGGTGGGGGGGGGGTTATGGGTGTAGAAGTGCACACCATTAGCTACACTCAGTGACCTTCCCAGAGATCACGCGTCTCTTCACGGATGATCACATGAAAGCCTGAGCGGGTTTCTGTGGTAACGTTGAGGACGCCTCATTGACATTAGAGCTGAATCGGGTATCTTTTCATTCTCAGACCGTCTTTGGCACCAGAGCCTCGACGCTCTGTTCCCCAGCAAGGAAGGCCATTCCAGCTGAGCGACAGGAATCCTCTGTTTACAGTACAGCTTTATACAACCATGAGCAACATTTCCCAGAACAGAGCAGAAAACTAAAAGCAGGAGCGACGCTAAGCTGCCCCTCACTCTTCTAAAAAAAATGACAACAAGCAAGACATCCACGACGTGAAGAGTTTAAGTTGAACCGCTCCGTTCCTGAATGAGACAGGAAATGTCTTGTTTTTCCAATTTTTTTTCCATAGAAAGGGGGCAGTGTGTAGAACAGCAGCTTTGGAATGCAGCCCAGATGGGAGCTTGTCAAGGTTAAAAAACAAAAGGGAATTGCTCCGAGAACAGCCGCTCCCCTATGTATATTTCCCAGATATGATGTTCACAGAAACCAGTGCCCACTATTGTTTCCACAAATAGATTTCAACATATACGTGAAAACAATGTAGGTTTCCATGTATAGACTTAATTTAAAAGGAAAACATTCTGCTTCACCTTTTTTTTTTTGGTGACCCCAGATGAGCCTGCATTTTTTTCCTTCTTCTTCTTCTAAGTAAAGTCAAGTGATGCCAAGCTTGGCGCAGCAGTCACGAGTTAAGTTTTACCTTGTAATAGGTTTTAATAACACAGGTCCCTGTGGCTTTAAGCTCCAGGCACTTGAGAAAGGCGTCATTATGCAAACAAACCGCCTATTACAACAGTACGTCCTTGCAGGCCAAAACCCAGTCAGCAGTTACTGCCTCATGCCTCCAAATGTGTTTGCATGACTTTTCTGTCATCATATAGTAGCACCATACTGAAACAAGCCCAAACCAGCAGTTGGTCGCAAAGCGCTTGGTGCCCTCAAGTCTCTCAATCAATATCTGTCTTTAGAAAAAGGTGCCAAGAGTCTTTTTTTTCCTCTCTCTTTTGGAGGATTTGAAGCCCTCTTCAAAGGTGCTTTGTTGCTCTTACCACAGTGCAATTCAAAGGTCTTAATTAATTTTTTTAGCGTCCAACAACATTTACAGAGTGTGGACAGGTTGGTCTCCAGCTTTAGCAGAGACCACAGAAAAATAAAGAAAAACAGAAAATAAAAAGGCAGATTTTTCTCTCTCAAAACTGACGCCCACTTTGTGGGCTGTGGCATCATCAAATAACAACAAAATCAAATCAACAAAAACAAATTATTTGCTTTCTAGCTCTACAAGTGTGTGTGTGTGTTTTTTTTTTTTCTCTATTTGTCATTGCAAGTCAGGAAATTGCGCTACATAATCAGGTCAGGGGGTTGAGGAGAGGGCTTGGGGCAGGCATCGAGGACACTTCCCTTTTTTGGGATAAAAAATAAATCCACCACAGATCAGCTAAAGGAGCACCAGGCTGCAGAGCTAGACGGCCAACCAATCGACAAGGCGTTTGGTCAAGTCCCGTCTGCCACACCACGGCCTCTCGGGTCCGTGACGGTAGTGCATTTACATGAAAAGGATCTAAGTCTATCAGGTGATGCCCATCTTTGAATGATGCATGCAGGTAAATAGGACAAGAATTAAAAGTGTATCAGTCACTTCACCCCTCTCTCAGCAGGACAGGATGGTGTGTTAATGGCTGGCAGCATCTGAAGTGGTGAGAGGTGTCAGAGTAGTTCAGCAGTATCACTTATCTTTGGTCAGTTTAAATTAAGGTGCAGTTTTTTTTCTTTTGATCTCTGCTTACATTTTGATGGGGTGACGGGGGTGTCAGAGAGGGATGGGTGACTATTAAAGCTCCGAGGACTTTTCAATCAGTTACCATTGACTGGTCTGGCATTGGGTCTCATTTCAGATGCTGGTGCAATTCAAATGGTATGTAGAGCTTCTATAGGAGCCCAGCCAAACAAAAAACAACAACAAAAAAAACCCCAAACCAAAACAAACACACCCTCTTCTTTGTTTCCCGTGCCTGGGCTCCTCCCACTTCCTTATTTTTAGAACTTCCTCTTATCCTCAAATGCCCCCTCACCCTCGGCTCACTAACGGCCCCCTGACAACAACTACGACCATCTACAAAACAGTGCAATGTCTATTCATAGGCACAATGGGGTACAAATACAGCACAGAGAGGGAGAGAGGAACACTATACACGCTCATACAGTATGTTACACGCACACACTTATGCACGCACACAGAGAACACAGAATACAGAGACATCAGCAGCAGCAGCAGCAGCAGCAGCTCTGGCCTGTTGGTGGTTGTGGTGCAGCCTGCAGAGACAGAGCGGTGAAGACGGCTGCTGCTTGGAGGACCAACAGGAGAGGACCAGGAGCAAGGTAGCAATTTACTATCGCTTTGTTTAGGCTACTCCTTCCTCTTCTTCCTCACCTCCTCTTGGTTCCCAGCCTCTCCACTTTGCCGTCTCTTTGCTTAAATGTGTACGACGTGAGAGCAGAAGAGGTGTAGAGGAGCTTGGTCTCGACAAGTTGGTGGTGCTGGGAGGGCGGGGTTGGAAGAAGAGGGTACGGAGAGAAAAGGGACTGCTGTTTTGGGGTTTTACCCCGATGCCTCATCCCCGTCCTGTGGGGGCTCTTTGCGTTGGTTCTGACCGCCTGCGCTGGCTGCCAAAATCCTCTGCACAAAGTCTTTGGTCCGCCCAGCAACTAAGGGACCTGAGGTAGCCATGGAGATAAATTAGGAGGTGCGATGGAAAGAAAAGGACAAGTCGCAAGCAAAATCAAACCTGTTTTTATAGCACGAAATATCCAAACTGCTTATTACATATCTGTAATGTTAGTCTGTTTCTCACCACTCGACTCTCTGAGGATGTCTTCGAGCCGTTGGGTCATCCCTCGTTCGTCCGTGTCCTCCTCCTCGCTGCTCTCCACTCGCCGCCTGATCACTTCCTTAATCCGTAGCAGAGCTCCCAACAGGTTTTCTATGCAGCAAAAAGAGGAAAAAACAGCAGTGTGAGTCAGGAAAGCGTTTCCAGGGGTCGAATTCTGTTTCTGAAAGTCGAGGGAGAATAACTGATATCATTCAGGGCTGTGGAGTTCCACAGAATCCAAAGGCGTGCATTTTTAGTCGCCTACATGAGACAAATTACAGTGTTTAGTGCAGGGCTGTCAAACATACTGACCTTCTGTTTGCAAGGGATGGCTAATCGGGAGTAAATTGGCTCAAAGAGAGAGCAGCTGAAACAGCTTGTTTTAGAGATAGGGTGAATTGAAGGGGCTACAGAAAGGCTGTGAGATAAATAAGAACTATTTTGAACTGCCAATCATGCAAAGCTGCTCTCGCAGAACTCCCCTCAGCGGTACGAAGCAGATGTTTATTTTCAGAAAGCAGAAGAGAAAGCAGAGAGAAAAAGAAAGGGAAAGTAAACATCAAGCTGAAACTAAAGGAGTGAAAGTGGTGCCCAAAAGGTCAGATGAGTGAGTTTGTGACTCAACCCTCGATCTTCAACTCCTAACTGTCCAAGTGGAGCTGCTCAGTGGCTAACAGATACTGACTAGTAATATGAAGCATCTGGAGTCAAGAAACACGCTTTTTGTTAAAGGAATCCTTCTTGGGTCTGTGAGATAATAGCAGATGGGTTGCTACAACATGTGGCACAGAGAAGCAGCTGGTTGGGCCCACGGGAAAGCAGAAAATGTAGGGTTGAAATTGGCTTGGAAAATGTACGTTTAATAAAAAGTATTTTCTTATTATTAATATTATACTTGGAGAGGTTTGCGGATGGTAAGCAGCAAGCCCAGCCAGTGGGTGGGCATGTGATTAATAGAAGAGGTAATCTTAGTTTTTAATTTAAAAATAAATGGATTGTTTTACATCTATAATTAGCAAAAGTGGTTTAAGAGTGAATTATTATATTAACATTATAATGGTATATTTATGTAAGCCCCGCTTCTTTCCAGTGTTTGAAAATTTTCCACAAACATCTGTGTTTTTGTTTGCTTATAAAACAGAAACTGTTTAGTTTAGCTCAGATAGTAGTGCTGTGAATCATCGGCACCTCCTATGCTAGTGGCTCCTCCCCTGTCAGGTCATGTGACCCAGTGGTGCCATGACACCCCTTCTGTCTGTGTACATTATTCTCGCCTTGATGTGATTTCTCTTTTGTCCAGGGCTCATATCAGCAGGGAGTGCGTGTGTGGGCGAAGGACCACAGTGGGTCTGACCAGCTGCTCCCCAAGTCTCTGTAACACACACACACACACACACACACACACACGCACACATTCACACAAAGCAGGTCCGGAGGCTTCACACAGCACTGGCATGGTACCAAAGTGCTCTTTGTTTGAAGTTTCCTGTTGAATCTGCGGCTAAGTATGCAAAAGTGTGTTTTGTATAGATGCAAACGGCAGCGATATAAAGCGAGTGAATGGAAGAGAAAAACAAATGACACAGGAGCAGAGGAGGAAAAACGGAAGGAAGGAAATCTGTGAGGTTAAGTTCTGTATTTGGGCCAGTCAGAAGGCAAAAAATCACAAAAGCAGAAGCCACAACTAAAATCTTTGCGAGCAAATGCTGGGCCAAAATCAGGAAAGACTGAAACGTTCAGAGAAAATCAAGGAGAAATGGACAAAGAAAGTTGATGCTAGTGAGGTTGGAATTCACAGAGATCGATAGAAAACCAGACGAGGAGCACGAAGAGTAGGACGAGGAGGAGGAGGAGGAGTAGGTGGGCAGAACTGGGCTGATAGATTTGGCAGAGTCGAGGTGTTGATTATCAGGAGCGAGGTGAAGTCGCACTTCCAAGGGTTTCCCTGCTCCTCGTGGTCTTGTTACTATCAGTTCTCTGCATTAACCTGTTTTCTTAAACAGAGCATCTTCAGTGTTATTTGAAAAGATGGTTTCTCACTAATTTAGCTTGATTTAAATTTCATTAGTAAGGAAAATGTCCACTTTGCCACGCTGCAGCCTCTGATGTGGTTTTACTCTCATTAACTGACGCTGGGTATAATAAATTAACTCATTCAATCATCTATCAATTTAAATTGTAAGGCTCTTCCATCTCATATATAGTGTTAGAACAGTCTGTCCCACAGAGCCAGTTCTCCCACTTCTTTCCTCTACTAAAGTCAACTCACGTGAAGTGAAAAAAGACTCACAATGTTTAGAAGTTTTGTACATACAAAACTGCTTCACCCGTTTAACGGCTCAACAATTCAAAGATCTGATCAACCAATCACCTGGCAGGAATTCAGAGCATTTAAGCATGTCGACATGATCAAGACGAACTCCTAAACTGCAAACCGAGCAAGGGACGGAAAATTGATTTATGTGTCTTTGAACTAAACATAGCTGTGGTGCGAGACAAACTTGTCTCAGAAACTGCTCATCTACTTAGATTTTCACACACAACTGATAGAGGAGGCCAAGATTATCTTCTATTTGATAGAAAAGGTTAAGGAAGAGAAGCAAGACTAGTGCAAGCTGATGAGGAAGCAACACTAACTCAAACAAATAAATAAATACTTGACTTGACTTGACTTGAACAGTAGAAGAAGATTTCTGAACACACACGTTGAAGCAGTTAGGACTAGATGTGGGACCACACACTGTATATAAAAGATGGACACACCCATGTGACACCACTCACTGGTTTTGTAGAAACCTCCAGGATAGAGTTTTGGTTTTTAATGAATGCAGCAGTTTAATTAATTAGCAGCTGATTTGCATTTTCTTGCTCTCCTCCATTTAACTTCACTTTACTCTAATTTATTTGAACACCGTCACTACTGGGAGAAGCCAAAAGGTTGATGGGAACTGACTAAATGTTTAGACTATAATGCTGATATTTGGTGCTGCTGTATAGGTGACTGTATCACAAGAAAAAGCAGATATCATTATTGTTAGCCACCCACAGCAAGAAGGGTCACCCATTTGAAAAAGAGAGAAATATAAAAATAAACATAAAATAAAAATCTAGATGCAATCATTTATAAGAAGAGCATGTATAGAGTTTAATGACTATTTTGACTATATGTTCAGGGAACAGTCAGAAGTGTCAGGCATCTGAAACCCCCTGCTAAAGAATACCCAGTGATTTCCTGAGTACTGACCATATTCCTGATTGAGCCCCCACAGCTTGATCTTGTTGGCTTCGTGCTGGGCCTTCTTTTTCAGCCGGCAGGCCCTGAAAACAGAGGAAAATAAAACACTGTCATTCTTTAGACTTTGTGCGAGCATTCCCATTCTCCACATGACCCCGTTACTGAGTCAGCTGGCTCACGCTGACCGTATTTCCAAACCATGAGGAAGATTGAAAACCTCTTTAACCCCTCTGAAGGACCATTTGACACCACAAAAGGGCAAATCCAGTTCTGGTTTGAGAGTGTTGGAAAAAAGGGATCTGAGAATAAAACAATCAATGCGTGTCAAATATTAATGCCTCTCATGGGGACTATTTTCTGCAATGTGGAGAGAATTTCTCTTTTCATGCAGCTATGAGAGAGCTAAATGAAACTTAGGGAAAGAAAATACTTGCAGGTCAGTAGCGCTGGATAGAATATTTCCTCAGTGTTTCTCCACATGTTGACTTGAGCCTTGCCAGGTTTTTCTTTTTTGTACCACAGTCCCTGATGGTTTGAGGAGGATGTGGACGACAGTACAACAATTTAAATGTTCCTAATCACTGCGGGGATGGGACTTAACCAAGTACTGAGCAGGTTCCAATATGCACCACAGGTTTTTACATTTGGAAATGTGATTATAGAGATATAGAGTTTCTGTTCTTAATGCAAATCCAAAAATAGTCCTTGAGAGATCTTGCTGTTTATTGTGATGGATTACCTACAGCTGCAAATTGATTTAAGTAATGTACTGAATGAAAATCAGTCGCTGCCTGAAGGTAGGAAAAGTGTTCACCAAGTTGAAAGCTTCTGGTTCATGCATGTGTTTGGAAAAGGGCTGCAAATGGTTGTGTTTAAGAAACCTGGAAGTGTATGCCAACCTGTGGTCAGCCACAATAGGGTGTTGTGGACAATGCATCAGGCAGGAAATCTACAATCTGATGATATCTGATGACGGTTGGCTATTCTCTGCACTGAATTTATGCATCCTGTGAAACATGATTATTAACCTTCTTAACATGAGTACTGAGCAGCATTTGTAATGTCAAAGATTGCCAAAGTTGCAAAGATTGCAAGATTTACTTTGCTTCTGTGGGTAAATCTACAGACTGTGTCAAATCCAAAGTAGTTCTTGGACTTCAGCCTGAAATTCTGCTGCTATTATTTCTGGTGTCACCAAGTCCTATATTCCTGAACACAGCCGAACTTAAGCTAATTCATATAAACTTGATGGCCAAAGGTTCAAACTTCACATTAGCTTGCAAGCTAGGTGAAACAAATTATTATAACAGGAAATGCATAGCAAACCCCCCCCAAAACCTTTTAACAGTGTATGATGGAGGTTGTCCTGTCCCTGCTTCCAACGATCCAATTACATACTGAAGTTTAAAAAGGAGTATTTCCTTCCCACCTTCCCCAAGTCTGTGCATGCTCATGGGAGGGGGGGGGGTGTCTGCTGTCGTGATTCGGTGTTATACAAATAAAACTGCATTCAACTCAATTAAATTCACTCACATTCAATTGTGTAGTGGCAAGCAAATACAGTTACAGTATAATAATAAGATAGTAGCAGAGAAGATGATGGTAAGTTCTAGTATGATTTTATTTTTAGCTTTCTCTACCTACAACATGACTTAGCTTAATGTTTGCTCAGTGCTCTGGTGGAATGAGCCAGAGCTTTTCTTTTGCTCGTGTTCATACAACACCTACCACTCACCTTTTTTTTGGTGTGAATATTTGTGTATTTTTCTAGTCTGTAAAAATGCTATTTATATCTTATTTTTTGGCAAAGATGGCAACAATGTTTAAGTTTTCATTTATTTTGCTGTTATTTAATCCAATTTAACCGGTGATCCTATAGATGCACTTCATATGCCCAAAACACCACTAAAATAGACGTTACACCTTTTTCTTTTTTTACATGTATTTAGATAAGAGCAGCCAGATTTACTATTCAGAACAGTGGAGAGGCTTCTGGAGGGACTTTGATAAAATACAAATAAAATTATTTAAAAAGAAAGAAAGAAAAAAAAAGCAGTGATATAGGTCTATTATGAAGAAGTTAGCTATAAAGCTTCTTTTTGTTGGTTCATTACTTGAAAGAGCTTACTTCAGCGGATGTATGGATTTGTGTCTCCTCTGGTTTCTAACTGGTCAAAATCACTACACCATGAAACCACTGAAGAAGCTAAACAATACTTTCCCAAATGATGGTGTATTCCTGCTGAGTCTAGTTAGTAAGTTAGCATCCGGGACAGTTATCATTGCTAAGCGTGTTGGCTGGAATGTTGTGCCAAACTGGGCGAGGGCTAAGAACCAGCCCAGTGTTTTTCCTTTGTGCCGCCTGAATGCCCCAGGCAGGTTATTTCAGACATGAGCAGGGAAAAGAATGAGAAGGAAGGTCTGAAGGCGGTCAGGCTAATCCAACTACTAACCCCAACCTGGACTCACGCAGCCACAGCTATGACAGAGTAAAAGAAGTGAATCTTCACATGAGATTCCTGCATACTAAACAAAAACTCTGCAGTCACACTTCCTCTGACGTTAAATTTCCCTCACTCCCCTCCCCTTCAGTCTCTTTTTCAGCTTTATTTCTGTAAGTCCTTGCCAAACTTTCTATTAGATGACATGTTTGCGTCGTGTTTAATGTATGTTTTGAATTACAAGATATTCCCAGGCTCCTGCAATAATGTCCTGAATTCTGAAATCTCCCCCTCCCTCCCTGCAAAGATGAACTTTATATGACCCATCTTTCCCTCTACTCCTCGTCTGCCTCTTCAATCCTGCCTGATTTCCTTGTATTCAGCTTTTCATCCTGCTCCCCTCCATCTCCCCGCCTCTCTTGTTTTTTCCTCTGCTTCCCTCCGTCCTTCCTTCACTTATTCTGTCAAGATAATATTCAAGGTAAGTTTGTTACAAAGAAACAGGCAATGCAAAAATACACTGAAGACCAAGCTTTTCGACCTTCAGTGTTGTGTGTGTGTGTTATTCTGAGGGACATATTTTAAGTAAATTAAAGCCCGTTTGAGATTTTACAAATGGTAGTTTCTTTTAAGGCTTGCTGATCTGCAGAGTTCAACGACATGACAGCATCATCAAAGGAAAAATTCAAATCAGCAAAAACACGACCCATTTCCCAAGATCCTTTTATTTTCCATCACATGAATGCAACTGATGGTCTAAAATCCACACAGATATCACGTCTCCATGTGTTCTTCACCGTCCATGTCCTCCACCACCCGAATTTAGAAGGTCAACTATTAAATGCTGCACATATTTGAAAACCAATCTTGACAGGGCTAAAGACTGCAGATACTAGACCACAGAGCCCCGCAGGCTTCTCTTTTCTGCCAACAAATTACAAAAGCTGAAACCCTCTAAAAATTCCCACTCAGGCCTCATAAATCAATACAGAGCATTTCCAGTGTTCTCACTTAGTGCAGAGGATGTAGGAGGGCAGTAAAGAGCAAGCTGTACCTGGAGGCCAGCTTGTTCTTCTCCTTGCGTGAACGGGCTCGGGCCACAGCGGGCAGGTCGTTGACCGGACCCATGCCATCGATCGCTGCGTTGAGCTTCTGCAGCTGCTCCCCGATGTTGTGGAGCTTCTGAGGGTTCGGCGTCAGGTCGCTGGCATCTGTTTTCCGGGCTTTGCGTCGCCCCTTTTTGCCTGAATTAACGACAACAAAATGAACTCCATACGTGTCCGGTCAGGTAAAAACAGTGGAGCTCTACCAAACCTGGCCTTAAAAATGTCAGGATGCCAAATCTCCCAGTGGTACAAGGCAAGGCATCTATTTGTTTTAATATCTGCTTTCATTTGGAGGTATTATGGTTTGCAGCTCTATATTTTTAGTACTGGACTCTTCTAGAGCAGCTTTGCATGATTAAAGTTTGAAATAAACATTAGGCACCCAAGGCACTTTGCTAAATTGCTATTTAAACCAACTTTCTACTAATTGCTAGCCCCTTAAAATAGAAGATTTGCAAATGGTGTGGGTAGATCATCTGAGCTTGCTACAAGAGCTATTGTTTCCCCCCTGAAATGACTACATTAGAGGTATATGACATGATACAGAACTATCATAGAGATGTCACATAGAAATTACTGTACAATGAATGACATGATTTAAAATAAGCATCCACCCCAATAGTTTGATAGATTTACGGAGTATTTACACAACACGTAAACTGTTATCAGTGCTGACTCTTGTTTGAGTGGTTTGACTGGACTAAGTTTAAAGGACTGCCATTCTGGTTTGTACAGCACGACATGGGCTGCAGCACTGCAGCAAAGCTATTGTTGAGCCTGACGTGAGATTCGCGTACGATGGGAATGTTGAAAAAATCCACATTTTGACATGCAAGTTGTATGTAGGGCACACGCCTGAGGGTGCAGGTCTGATCTGTGTCACGGGAGAAAAAGGAAATGGGACGATCCCAACTGCAGCGTGCACGTTGGGTTAATGACTCCTGCTGCTAAACCTTCAATCCAGCCCTTTGATTAGGGTTTAACTTATCAATCTGACAATTATCTTTTTTAATAATTAGGTCATCGGCACTCCAAAAATGTCTTCCCCAGAGAAACAACCAGTTTCACTTAATAATCTAGTAACTTTTCTGACTTTTTTATTTATTTATTTTTTGTATGAAACAATCAGCATTAAATAGCATTCACTAGCATCACGCAGTAATGCTGTATTCTCACCCTCTCGGCGGTACAGCGTGCTGGGAAGAGTGCTGGAGCTCCAGGACAGAGACCAGTGGACGTCACCGCCAAGTTTCTTCTTTGTGGCTGACTCCCGAGCACGTCTGTACTCCCAGAAACAGCGACGCTTCGACGGTCGCTCGCCCAGCTGCCTGGCTGGCTCTGCTTCCACCTCTAGAAGGACAAATATGCAAAGATTTAGGCACTCATGTGGGAAAAACCTTGCAGTTCTTCAAGCAACTTGCTTGCCTGTTAAAACAACAAACAAACTAAGTGACAGAGAATAGACACAAGAACAAAATATTTGATGAAAAGAATCAGTGAGTAAGGAAAGCAGCCAAGAAGAAAGTGTTTCATAAAACTTATATCTCCAGAAAGATCGGAAGCCATCTTGTCGGTTTCTTGAATTCCCCCTGGTGCTGCATCCAAACAGACATGTGAGTGGGTGGAAATTATTTCCTATAATCCTTTTTGTCCTGACAAGGCTTCCCTGTCAGCTCTGTATAAAATGCAAGTTTCTCTTTTGCTCTGTTTCTTTTTATCTTGTGACATCTTATCTTCTGGCTGGATACCATTGCACTAAATTACATGTAAGTACAAATACAAGTGGCACAACTGCTGAACCATCAAAAAGAGTTTATTTAAACACTGACAGGGTCATGATAATACAGCTTATATTTTCTAGAATAGTGGGTATCATTACTTTGAAGCACAGCAGAAATACTCTGGAGTAATCGTTTTGGTTCCTGCATTTTCATAAATGTTTGTAATTTTTATCACTTAGAATTTTAACAGTACAAGGATAGAAGGGAGGAAGCACTGATTACTGTTCAGCTGCTCATTAATCTAAATATCTAATTAGCCAGACATCGTCAAGACGAGATGTTGAAGTTCAAACCGATGAAGAAAAGTGTCTTTGCGTGTCATGGTTGTGGGTGCCAGGTGGACTGGTCTGAGTATTTCACAATCACCTCTAAAGTTTACAGAGAATGGTTAGACAAACAGAAATGATCCAGTTAGCAACAGTTCACTGGACCAAAATGCTTTGTTGATCCAAGAGGTCAGAGGAGAATGATGCGACTGCTTTGAGCTGATAGGAAGACAAGAGTAAGTTAAATAATCACTTGTTACAACCAAGATATCCAGAAGAGCATCTCTGAAAACACAACAGGCCAAACCTGGAAGCGGACAGACTACGGCAGCAGAAGATCACACGTGTCAACAACAGAAAACTGAAAAATCGTTGCCTGGTCTGATGAGTCCCGATTTCTGTTGTACCATTCAGATTCGTAGGGTCAGAACTTGGCATAAACAGCATGAAAGCATGGACCCATGTTGCTTTGTGTCAGCGGTTCAGGTCAGTGGTGCTGTGGGGGGTATTTTCCTGGCACACTTCAGACCTCTGAGCACCAACCGATCATCCTTAAACACCACAGCCCACCCGAGTATTGCTCCTGACAACTTTTAATGGCTGCTTTCAGTAGGATAAGGTGCAATGTCGCTCAAATCATCTCAAACTGGTTTCTTGAATGTGACAATGAGTTCACTGTACTCAAATGGCCTCCAGATGCCAGTCAATCCAGTAGAGCACCTTTGGGACATGGTGAAACGGGAGATTCACATCACGTGCTGCCCTTAAATCTGAAGCAACTGTGTGACAGTGTGTCATGTCAATAGGGAGCAAAATCTCTGAGGAATGTAGAATCTGTGCCAGGCAGAAGGCAGGGAAAGGGAAACCTGTTAGGGTTACGTGCACCTAATAAATTGGCAAGTGAGTGTATGAGCTTTAGTTCATCTCAAACGTGATAATCAGGCTCTTTGTCGGGAAAAGGTGCACACTTTCACACCGCTCTGGTGAGCTACAACTAGGGAAAATATTTAAGAACAGCACAGTTCTCGCTCATTCCTGCAGCTCTCTCTGCGCAGCAGCTGTATCCCCACAGAGCCTGAGCACCGAGCGCTAAGTGCCAGACCTACTGTTGCTTCTACCGTTCTCTCTCAGCGATGCATCAACATTTAACCTGTGCGTTGTGTCAGATGATGTCCGAATAATGACATTAGACAACCCTTTCATTGCGGTTCTTTGTTCAAGGTAATTACAGGTTGCGTGTATTTTTTCCCCACAGCAGCAGTAATAATCATGCTTCAGTTCACCTCACTGTTGAAAACACTGTTACTTTGTCATAAGATTTAGGGGTTAGCAGTTAGATAAAATAATCTGCTGGAGCTCGAGCTCAGAGTGAGGCATACTTACTCAACACCATTCAGCACAACCCAGGCAGAGCGTGCGCTTTGTGTGAGAGCAATTGTGTTGCTTCTGACTCTCTGAGTGATCACAGAACAGCTGCAGTGTTTAACTTATGAATATGAAACTGCAGTGATAAAATACCCTCTACTCAATTCAATCGTTCAGGATGCCAGAAATGTAAAGCGTCATAGAAACCTACAGCTACAACACCGGCTCCACAAGCCATAGTTCACATTAGAAAATATTTTCGTGGCTCTTCAGAATGGCTGGAAGAATCTGATAAAAATAGCAATGAGAAAATTAAATCTTCATTATTTTTTAAGCATACAAATAACATTTATTGAACGTAATCTGGTTAAAATGTTGCAACAGAATCGCTTGACGAGATAATCCAAATCCAGCATTGATGCTCCAGGCCACACTGCTCCGGAGGAAAGTGAATCTTGGAGGTGGACAACGCTGACAGCCACATATGCAATATTTATTAGAAGAGAAATACCCAGCAAGTGAAATGACGAATGCAACCCAATCATAACTGACAGCTATTCGTGTTTATGTTTGGTCGCTATGAGATCATGCTGTGAGCCCCAATCCAAAAAACACATGCTGTATGTCCTCATGACAAAGCCACCAGCACGTATGCCGTTTCACACAAAGACGTCACAGAAGATTAGCCTCAGGCATGCAGACCCACGAATAATGGCGTCATAAATAATACAGCGTGCAAAGCTCCACCAGCAGGAGGAGAGAAGAAGCTCTTCTTCGAACCCGCTGCACAGACGTCCAAAACAGAAAGAAGACGCTGTCACAGTGAACACAGTCGTTTCTGCTGTGATTAAATCAGATTTGAACTTGATAACTGTGAAGTCCTGCCCTTGCTTTTATTCATGAGTGGACAGTCCACACACACACACACACACAGACACACACACAGACACAGACAGCTTATGTAACATCATGGTGTCTGGTCCTGTCTGCAGATAACGCCATTGTCTGCGCTCCCCCTTCAATTCGATCTTTTGCTCCATGGTTTTCTGTTTCTCAGCCTTTTGTCTGGTTTCCTAAACTCACTCAACCATCATCAATTTTAGCGAGTACACATCACATTTTTACAATCCGTCATTTATACCGTTGCCATCGCTGTGGGCTAATGGTAATAAAAGCTCAACAGGACAAACACACACAAACACACACCACAGGAACAAAGGACCAACAATTGTGTCTTGCGACAGCTGAAACACGAGCTGGACCTCGCTCTTTGAGAGCGAGCCACCGACCTCTCTATTACCTTGCAACGAGAAGCCTAAGATTTGTTTATCTAACGCAAAGCCGATTAGAGGCAGAAAAGGCCTGGGAAAAGATGCTAATCTGAATGGAAGTCAGTTTACATAGGTGTTATCAACATACATGCTTATGTTTCATGGCTTGTAGTTTGGGAATAACAACTCATCTCACATTAAAGGGTTCTGATGATGTTCTGTGCTCTCAGCAAACAGTGACTTCATCTGTTTATTACTGAGGGATTAGGCCACTACAATGTACCTAATTGTTACACTACAACATTTTACTGCTGCCTAGAAACCTCCAGTTTAGTCCTGTTAGTTTGAATGTTAGTTATCACAAAACAAAGTCTTTCAACTCTAAACCTCTGCATCCTTTGCTTCCCTGTAATGTCAATGTAACCTGATCTTTTACCTGTTAACACAAAAACCTTTAGCAAGCTATCTGTAAATTTCTCCAGAGCAGCAACACGTCATAGACAAGTGTTCAGAAGCCAAAGACAAAGAAATGCGAATCAGAGCACACTTTCTATCAGCCTTTATGTAGCAAGCCATGACTCAGGCAACAACTGACTGCTTGTTGTGGCCAATCCAAGAATTCATTTTTTGCACTGTTTTTGCACATACAATCCATGAATGAGCCCAACAATTTTCCATCTGTTTAGTTTTGAAAATCCAATTGATGGTATTTAGTGTCTGGATTGTAAGCAGGATTTTAAAAGTCATGGCACCAGATCTTTTTGTGCAGTAGCAAGAATGAAAAAAAAAAATCACAGCTGTGTTTATCGCTGAAAGTGATCAGAATTGCGATATAGCAATTTCCTATTGAAAATATCACCGAGGTCTCAGTGGTAACTGCTGCCCTAAAACTCACACTGACATGTTGCAAATATGGGAGGGAGGATTCATATTGTGCTGACCTAATAAGACCTCCATGCTTTTTTCAAATTTCCTCCAGAATAAACATCCCCACATCTACATAAGAGATACTCAGTTGAGTTCTGAAATACAATGAAAGCTCCTTTTTTTATGAGCAAACCAGAGTGACATTTAAAAAGCTGACTTTCTTTCACTTTCATCTAATCAAAACAGTCAGCAGGAGAGTAAATAACAGCCTTACAGCATCAAGTCAATAAACAGTGATGATATTGAAGCTGTTCTAAAATTTTTCACAGTGATTCTACTCAGTTTTATGCAGCAGAAATTAAACTCAACAACACTGCATCCATTTCAGTCATAGTCATGCAGCAAACTGGTGGCAGTATTTATTTTAACAACATATAGCTTGTATTGATATAAAGACCCCAATACTTAAGTTCCAGAAGTGAAAAACCATATTCATATTCTCCATAGGGATGCTGATTAACAGCTTGTACCGCTGACTTACCTAGTGATAGTGACCTAGTGATAGTTTTTTTCTAAAAAGAATATAAAACGAATAAAAATAAAATATAAAAATATTAATATTAATATAAAAATATGAAAAGAAAAAAAGAATTTCATTCATGATGTTGCAGAAAATAACTACTCTACCCACAACCCTACCTTGAAGCAGTGACGTCTCTGACTGGTGGAGGTTACGGTTGCCATAGAAATGTGTCAAGATTAAGGATGAAACTTCAGAAATCTTAAAAGTGAAGACAGTCAGGAACCAAGCACTGTACCATAACTAGGCCATACAGACCTTTCCTGCATTGGCCCTGGGGGTATGTAAGACTCCTCCCACATGCATGGGTTAACTGGTGAGCCTAAATTGGCAGTAGGTGTGAGTGTAAGTGTGAATAATAGTCTCTCTCTCTCTCTATGTCGGCTACATTGGCGACCCGTCCAGGGTTTACTCACCGACAGCCGGTATAGCGTTCAGCCCAACTACGATCCTGAATCAATGAAGCTGAAGAAAATGGAGGGGTGGATGGATATTGTACAATACTGGAATAATGGAATAATGAAAAGGAGTAAATCTGGGAAGGCTGGAAGTCATGCAATGCAGACTCTGGGAATTGTATGGCATTGTTGCATCAGTAGCTCCTTTGTTGTTAAAAGTATCTATGTACACTATCTTGTACCTTTACCTTTAAAAAAGGAATTGTCTGAAATGTCAATAGAAAAAATGAAAGGGCAATTCACTTCATGAATTCATGGGAGACCTTCCAAAAGTGGGTGGGCACTTTTGTGCTCTACAGCACCAGTGTACTCTTCATATTAACACAGCATGAAAGAAGCTAACACCAACCAGCAGCAGTTCAGGTGCTTTTAATGTCAGGCTTGTTAGTTTGTGGTTTAAGTGCAAATTTCATTTCATAACTTTTCTTAACTTAATTGGATAATCCAAATTGTCACTAGGTGTGAATGTGCGAATGAATGTGAGTGCGAATGGTTGTCTGTCCCTGTGTGTTGGTCCTGCGACAGACTGGCGACCTGTCCAGGGTGTACCCCGCCTCTCGCCCTATGACAGCTGGGATAGGCTCCAGCGCCCCCCTCGACCCTGAAAAGGATAAGCGGAAGCGAATGGATGGATGGATGGAACTTTTCTTAACTTATTTAAAGCTGAGTGAAAAGCTGATGACTTTCCCTGCTGGCTTCACTCTATCTCTCTCTTATTTTGGGTTCAACTCTTGCAGGTAAACTTTCATTGCATTTACAAAAATTAAACAGATTGTGCTCAAACTGAATATTTTGTTCACATCACCTATCTATTGTGTGTTTGTGTCTGTGAGAGAGTGTGTGAGAGAGAGGGTGTGCATGTGCACTGAAGAAGAGAAAGTGCAGAAAAGACAGTAAAGTCACACTGAGCTAAGATTAGATTTTTTTACTACCCATTTTACTATCTTACTGTACACACATCTACTTTATCTAGCTGTATGCATTTATGTGGCACACTTTCTATACACAGGTAGGAAATCTATGTTAAAAAAAGGAAGTTGTAAATGAGTGAGGGTGAAAGTAAACAGATGACAGGCTTGCTAGCCGGCTCTGTTCTGCATTACTTTGATGTTTAAAAAAACAGAGCAGTTGTATGTCAGCTTTGTCAGAATAAAGTGGAATATATCCAAGCAACCAAAGCTACATATAACCATATTTTGTATCACGATGTGGACAGTAGCATGGAAGAAAGTCAGGCTACTGCTGTTAACACTGCTAAAATTAGCCAAACTAATCTGACGTAGTGTGTGTTTGCAGCACCACGCAGAGCGCAAACACACATTTCAAAGTGCCACACATTTCAACAACATTTGATTAAGGAGGAATGTGATTACAAATTTCATACAGCTCCTATAATAACAACAAAATATTTGTTAGGCCAATATTTAACTCAATCCTCTTAAAGCGAGCTCAGTGTAAACGTTATTGTCAGAATGAACAACTAGCAAATAATTTGCTTTAATAATTAATTAAATTAATAATAATTAATAATTAAAATTATTAATAATTAATAATATGCCTGAACATCCCCAGAAACATTACAGTGTCCTCACAAACTAATTCAAATCAGTTTCAAAATATTATCTGTCTGTAATGTAACACTTCAACATTCTGTCCCAAACAAATAGCTTTCATATAACAATAATTAATAAGACAAAAACTGACACTGAAACTAATGAAAGCTAAACCAAACACAACAACAATAACAGTAAACTCATGCCAGAGTTTAACTGAAACTAGAATTGAAAATTTAAAAAAAAAATACTGAAAATATTTCATTAGAAAGCTCACATCTATGATAACTCTGGTACTCAGTACTGGCACCCAAAGGTGCTATGACCAGGAGACTTCAATCCGCCATAGAAAACAAATGTTTCTTTAGCAGTAATTACAAAAAGTCCTGGTCATTGAAACACGTTGTAGGAATGCTTTTTAGCACACAAACTGTGCATCCTGAAGACAACAGCAACAAATCCATTACTATGAAACAATGTCAAATTTCACAGAACCCGTGTGACAGCTTCAAAGTTCTTCTTTTGTCATTTAGAGTCTGAAAAGCAAAGACTATTTCTACTATTTGTATTACATAAAACACAGAAGCAGAAAATCTGTAATAGTTTGGCATCTTTACAGTTAAGCAATTACCAAAATAGTTGTAGAATTAACTGATCAAGTCTGCTTTTGAGTCGTACTATGTACCTTTGATATTTGTGAATGAGAGATAAGTGGGCTGTAAAGAAATAATGAGGCAAGAAAAATGGTTTTTAATGAGCCACCAGCTGAATGCTGCAGTCTGTAGCTGGCATGTTTATGTTGCTTTTGAAGCTGCTTAGAAATCCCGTTCTTCTGTAATGGTTGTTTAACAATCTGTACCAACTTTCATACCCTATTTAACGTGCTCAGCTAAACCCCCACCCCATCCCAGAAACAAAGCAGCGCGCCTGTTACAGATGGTATTTCAATACCCAAAGACACTTCAGCCCTCAAAGCCATTTTATAACAGTAACACTGTAGTCACTGAAGCAGTGTGATGTCTGGGAATTACACCCGCAAAATTTGGTATCACATGTGCCTGTGCTCAGCCAACCAAGTCAGACGAGACGGTTTGAGGTCTCGTCTGGACTGGAGGCAGAACAAAATGGATTGTGTGTGGGCAGACAGGCTGCTGGCCGCGCTGTGATGAGCCGAGATGTCCTCGCCATCACACACACACACGCACACACACTGAAGCCAGAACTCACCACATTCAGTTTCCGAGGAGCTCGAAATTTCAGCTTCCACCACTGTCTCCTCCATTCCTTCCTCTTCCTCCTCTTCTTCCTCGTCTTCGTCCTGCTCCTCATCCTCATCCTCCAACTTCAGTTCGGTCTCGGCCTGGCTGTCCTCCCTATCCTGCTCTTCCTGCTGATTCTCCACCACCTGCACCTCCTCTGTCTGGGAGTTGTGAGCAGGTCCTGCCCCCAGCTCCCCTCCCTGGCTCAGGGAGTAGTTGTGCTCCTCACTGCAGTGCTCCAGAGCCAGTCCTACTGCAGCTGCTGCTGCTTCCTCTTCCTCTTGGGCCACCTGATACACCTCCACCGTCCGCTCCCTTGACACCCCCTCATCCTGTCCACCTTCAGTCACTCTTCCTGAAACGCACAGCTCTGTTGTCCGGGCAACAGAGATACACCCTTCCTCCTCCTCTTCCTCCTTCCCTGAAGCAGTTTTCTGGACTTCCGGGGTGCCAGGAGGGACTGCGTGTCTGTTCCTCCTCCTCTCCTCCTCCTCATCCTCTTCCTCCTGCTCTTCCCGACTCCTCCCCCAGCAGCCCATCAGCACAGCCTCCTCGGAGCAGGGCAGCAGCTCCCCTCCGACCCCGAGGCCCAGTTTGGTGTAACGAGCCATCTCATCCAGCGCGGACACATCCCAGCGCTCTGGGTGCAGGTCTTCACCAAAGCCTCCGTCGTCCACCAGGTCGCTTAGCAACTCAAAGGGCCGTTTCCTTGGCAATGCTGGGGAGCCCAGCATAAGGAGCACACTCTAAAAGGGGGACAGAGATAAATGACAATTAAACATATGATCTGTGACAAAAAAATAAACAAACTTTTAAATCATTCAGTATTTTAAAGATTATTTTGGTGTAAAATGACAGCATTTACTAGCATTTTAAATTGTGAATCTACTTGTGCTACTAAAACAGGTCAGACTGAGTTGTGTGGGGGGAAAAAAAACCTTAATCAAAATTACCCACCCTCCCCCAGTGCCGTAATCCTGTCAGGATTATTTCACACCTGGCCCACATACACTGACTGTTGATAACTGAGATGCCACGTGAAGAATTTGGTCTTGTTTTCATGTGAGGCATGATGTTTAAACATTGCTGAATAAATAAATAAACTGTATTTGCGATGTATATATATACAAAAAGATTGAGAGTGGTAGAGGATTAATGGCTTTTCAAGCAGAAACCAAAAACAGAATACAAACAACAGTCTCGTGTCCCAATTACATTTCCCACTCTGCCATAGCCTGACCACCTGACCTTCTGCCACTGCGGTTACTGCTGCTGAGCTCTCATTATATTCCTAATAGAGGCATGATAGGACATTAAAGAGAAGAGACATGCAGCAGCTTAATGCATCAATGCACACACAGACAGAGGAGGAGGATTATGTGACAGCACTGAAGCGGAAGGATGACTTCATCGCTGTATGTAACCTAATAATATAGGCTTTATCATAAAAGCACAGTTTACCTGGGCATCTGTTTAATGATAAGTCTTTCCAGACTTCTTCCCGTGCTCTTATAAAAGCACGTGTTTAAATACAGCTGAGAAATAGCTCTAATGTGCGGTGTAGTGAAAGCTGTAATGGTTAAAGATCAAGTGGATTGGAAATGGTTCACGATCCAATCATCAGAGATGCATGCAAAAAAAAATCTACATTACAAATAAAAAACAGGTCATATTTTGTTGTCCTTAAAGACAAACACATTTTTTCCCAGAGATTAAGAATTGATTATTGGCAGGTTGGCAAATTTATAACTGAGCATTATAATCAGCTGCTGCTCCTGCAAGTCTTTCACTTTATAGACAAAAAGGCTGGTGATCACAGTGCTTATTCTGTTCTGCAGCCTCAGTGAGCTGAGCATCGCTACACATGAACCAGGTTTCCTCCTCCTGTAGTATCACCAGGTGCAGATGCTGGATCTGGATCTGACATCAGGGTGAAATCCTCTCTGGGGAAGCAGCTGAACTGTGACTGTACTGACAGCCAGCAAGCTAGCCAATAAGATATACTTTCAAAGTAAGAGCACGGTATTGTCCACTAATAGATCAATCACTAATGACATCATTTAAATTGCTACAATGACTCACCAACTCAAATTAGGCAGCTATTAATATATCTGTGTGTACTATACAGTGTCTACCCGAGGTCACACTATAAGCTGCGTGAGCTTTGGCTCTGTCCATGTTGTGCTGTCTTACCTGGTCGTACTCTGTCCTGCCTCCCTGTGGCGACATGGCCAGAGGGTAGGGGCTCATCAGACCCCTGTGCCCCCCATAGGCCTCGCCAAATGCAGGCTCCATCCCATTCATACCCGGCTGGAAAGGAGGTAAAACACACAGACACAGAGTAAATCCAACACCGAAGCAAGGAGTAGGATAATTCAGAGGTGATGGGTGAGAGCCACTGTAGCTTTCCTACTTTACCTGAGGCATGCCCAAGGCAGGAGGTTGTCAGGTCACAGTCCCAACGTGAGTGTGAGTGAGTTTAGCAGCGAAAAACTCAACTGAGTTCTGGTCTGAGCATTGAGATGTCACCAGCAGAGACAAAAGAGGGAAAGAAGAGTTCATCACAAAGATAGAAGTGAAGGTAGAGAAAAGGAGACAAAGAGAAATGGAAGAAAGTACTTACCTAAGATTGAGAGGTGAGTAGGCCAAGTGGGTGAGCTCTTTTCACATGTCGCAGCTCTGCAGCTCTCGATTTCTCAGCCTGAAGGAGAAAACAATAAAAAAGGGAGTAAATCAATGTGACAATGAAATCTTGGGATGCAATACATAATATGAACACAAAAATGTTACAGTGTTACATAAGCCTTATATTGTTTTGTTGGCTTCGTGCAGTACAAGTTGTCTGTTTGCTGCTACTGATTTCAGTTTGTTTGATCGGCACAAAAGGAGGAGACGACAGCGGTACAGATGATACAATGCAGGTTTTAAATGTGTCTTTTTAATAACAGATCCACAGTGCCGCTCTTAGATGAATGGGCTTCTTTGACAGAAAACATTTCACAATGGCAATCTGTGAAATTCACTTTCGTTTGTTTATTGTGGTGTTTTTTTTTTATATATTTTGTATTTGTAAAGCAAAACATTAATGAGTTCAGAGCTCTTTATTTGTCTGTTCTACAGCGGCAGCTATTGTTACTTACATTAGTTGGTTAGCTTTCTATTAATACATCCATTCATTCAACATGAAAAAAAAACATGCTGGTGCTGCAAAAATGTAGGACATATCACTTCCTGAGAAACCTCTGCTAACAACGAGTGTTTAAAACAGCAAATGCAAAAGCTTTCATGCACCAGATAAAGGTTGAATTCTGTTGTGTGACAAAGCATTCATGTGATTCACTGGCATTTGTTATTTATACTGTTATGTGCATTAAAGGAGAACTTTGATGTTCATTTGTTAAACATTACATGACCAGTGTGGGATGAGGATCAATGAGCTGGAAGAGTTTGGATAGATCATCTAAAGATTAGCACTAGTTAAGTTTGAACTGTC
This sequence comes from Pundamilia nyererei, assembly GCF_000239375.1. NCBI lineage: Eukaryota > Metazoa > Chordata > Actinopteri > Cichliformes > Cichlidae > Pundamilia > Pundamilia nyererei. The sequence goes on along the minus strand of NW_005187651.1, from coordinate 166,316 downwards.
AATAAAACACAGCTTCCATGCTTTGTATGCTATGGAATCAAAAGGCTAAAGTATGCAGGGCAGGAGGAAGTCAATATCCTCAAGGCTAAATATTAGCTCTTGTCCAGCTAAGTGAAAAATGTGCAAAGCAAGCTAGTTAAGCTTAGCTGACAAGTTGAATTGAGCTGTGTTAGCTTGTATCATGACTGCCAAGGTCATGAGCAAACAAACACAAAAAGAAAGAAGTCAGTCCATCTCTGTCTGCTCTCTTCACTGCCCAACTGATTCACTCCTTCTTTTATTAATATAAATCTTTAAAAATAAGTTTTTGTTTTATTTTTACATTTTAAAAACATCACAAGTAACCTTACTTAAAACCCTAAATAATGTTTCAGCATTATATTATTGAAGTGGTCACATACTTTGACAAACTGCCATTTTTTCAAGTCAGATCAGGTGAAAAGTACAAAGTTGATATGCATCCAGTTCTTCCAGTTTCAGTACCTTACAGATACCATGGCCAGCTATCTGCACACACTGCATGTAGACTGGCTATCACAAAAGAAAGTCGACATGAAACAATAATAAATGCATTGATGACAAAACGCTCTGCAACTTTGAGTGCAATAAAAGCTTCCCAAGAGGAAGAGACAGAGAGCCTGACAGGGATAGCATCATAATCAGAGCTTTCAGTCATGCCAACTAACTTGAGAACAACCGCTCCAAACATACAGTACTGTGCAAAAGTCTTGAGCCACCCCTTATTTTTTTACATTTAGCTAGAAAAAAGGGAAATTAGCAGTGCAAACACATGGAAATGCAGTAGATAAGGCAAAAACTGGAGTTTGTACAATTCTAACTAGCTTAAAGTTAATACTTGGTATGACCATGTTTATTTTTCAACACAGCCTGAAATCTTAGGCAAGGTTTCTTGTCATTCCTTTAAGTAGTCTTCAGAATTTCTCGGAGCAGAATAGTTTCCCAGCTTCCAGTAGGCAGGCTTTGCTTCCTGCCTATTGTTACGTCTCTGTCACCATGATCCCACATTCTTTCAATAACGCCTGGCTCTGAGGAGGCCAATCCAAAACTGTTGTATTCCAATGTGTTTTTTTCTATCCAGGTATTCTTTCACTGAATGGGCAGCCTATTTTCCATTGCCAATAAGATACTTTCCAGATTTCAAGGTGGCTCAAAATCTGTTTGTGTTTTCTTGTATTTATAATTCCACCAATTATGACAAGATCCCCAACGCCACTGGTTGATATGCAAGTCCCAAAACACGACAGAGCCTCCAATGTGTTTTACAGGTGGCTGCAGAGACTTACTGTTGTACCTCTCTCCTAACCACTTCTGTACATATTGATAGTGATCTGAACCAAAAATTTAAAGTTTGAAATTCACTTTATAAGACCTGTTGCCACTGATTTTCAGTCGAGTTCTTGGGTAATTTGGCATGCTTCAGTGTTTTCTCTCTGTCAAGACAACCTCCCTTCCACTGAGACTTCTGATGAGGTTTTGGTAAACATCGATGGTTTATCAGAAAGACCAGATGCATCTCTCCTGTGTCAGGTCTTTGCTGGATTTTCTTGTATTTCTTAAGGACATGACTTTCAGTTTATCTGCTGCAGATAGTTTTTACACCTGCCAGATCTTTTGTCTGGCACCAAACTGTCTGTTATGTGTAAACAGAACATTGGTTTATCTCTTGAGTCAGATGCCTTTTTATGTTTGAATGATTCACACAGGTACAAGAACTGAAAATTAGTATAAGAAAAAACAAACAAACCTGTAGCTCAAGACCTCTTTAAAAAATAAAGTGTGGCTTCTTGCAAGAAAAATATAAAGAAATGAGGGGTGAGTCAAGACTTTTAGACAGTAATGCACAAGCAAAATTATTACCGATGCTAATGCGAAATACTACAAAGTTCTAACCCTCTGCTGATAATTTCATTCACACTATGTTACATCTCCTGCTAACAACTGGCCCACCGACACTGACGGATGGTGTGTTAAACACAGAATTAAACAACTGACCTCACAGATCTGCACGTTGTCACTGATAAAAGGCGTAGCTTTTTGAGTAAAGACTGGACCGATATCTGAATACAGTATCGCAGGAATTATAAAGTCAAAAGTCAGCATTGACCTATTTGTAGCCCCATGAAGCATGTGTCGTGTACTTGTCTGTATGAAGGGGCTTAGAATAGAAAGGGAAGAGAGGCAAGAGGTGCAGGACAGGCGGGTGGAAAATTCACAGATTTCAACCAATTCCACATTGAACAGGAAGAAATGGTGCATTTGTCGGTGACCATTTTCAGCCACGAACAGATGCACAGATTGCACGCCAGATTAAAAAAAAGCTACAAAAAACCCTCTGCAGTGTGTTAATAATATTGAAGCTACATGTCACAGTGCAACACTGTGACTCACTGATGTGTTTTAATTGTTTATGAGCAACAGTGGTGCAGACGAACACACACAGTAAATCGCTTTTCATCGGACTATCTTACTGGTCCACTGAAGAACTGCTTCTTTAGCTCCGCCTCATACGGGTAAACTTGAGCATTGACGTTGCTTTCAGCTGCTCCATTCATTAATGTTTGTGTAACCAAAACTCTGATTCTCCCTTAAAGGAGAAGGGAGGAGGCCACACTGCAGGCGCCGAATACACCCGGCTCTTTTCAGATGGCAACATGATGAAATACCGAGCAACATAACACCCACACACACACACACACACGCCGCAGGAACAATGCAGACCTACTGTTCAGTACCTGTGGAAAAGTCGAAGAAAGCAGCTCACACAGACCCTGGTTCAGTGTTTGAGAACAATGCCATAATACGTTCTCTGTGGATTGACCTCAGGCACACAAGAATGAGGAAATGAGGATTGGCTGGGCGGTTATGACACTGCCTTGGCACGCCAAATGGAAAACTGGTATTTGGCACATGAGACAAGCCAGCTACCAACATACTGTGTACACAAACACTTATCAGACACAAACAGGCCTCTGAAGCTGATAACCAACGGGTGGAATAAATATAATAATCCAGGCTTCATACAAATGAAGAAAAGATACACATTATTTATCATAAAGTTTACAGCACAAAGAGCGGGACCGTTTGAAACGCGAAGCTCTGGGAGTTTGCACTAAGGGTTAAAGCTATGTAGATTATTATGGAAGCAGTTCACTTGTACCAACAATAAAGTTGTTTGAGTGCCAGCTTTGAATATTTCTGTACTTACCAGAGCAAAAAAAAGCTTTTGAATACGATAAATCAAAATGGCATTTAGTAGGCTACCAAGCCACTTTCCCCTCTGTTGCCGGATGCGACATTGGTGCTGATATATCCTGCAAACAGGAGCGAAGCGCACATGCAAATGTGCCCATGGTGTACTATTTACCATTTCTTTTAATCTTGTTTATATGAACACAGCGCTCCTCTAGCTATTTGCTGCCTCTACAGGGGAAATTTGCACAATGAAACAGATACACCAAACAGACTTGTATTTATATTTGTTCATACCATGGCTGATATAGGTGGCTTCATGCAATAACAGCTGAGAAATCCTTTTGTGCACATTGGTTAAATATAGGGCACAGTCCAAAGGGCTCTTTGCTCATAAACACACTCACAGAGTTCACAGCAAGGCAGCGGGGAAACAAAAAAGTCAACAGTAACCAATAACCATAGGCTTTACATTCAGCCAACGATGCATTTAGCGCTTTGTAAACAAGACTCCGCAAGCAAAGTGGATGCCTGCACAACTGTGGCTTATGTAACAACACTGGACGCACACTGACAAAGTAAATATATATGCTAACACTCACAATGCGGTAAGAAAATGGTTCATGTAGTGCAGGTGGTGCATGACGAAATTTACTTTTCCTTGTTATGGAGGCCCCCCACCAGCCATCCCCCGCCACAGAGGACCTTTCGATGCCTTCAGAACTTACAGTAATTGCAGCCATTTCTAACCCCATGTACACTTAGAGCTGACTTTTCTATTAGTCTATTACAAATGCACTGGAGCAATTATCCGGTGAACACTGTGTGGGCACAGAAAAATGCAAAATAAAACTGAACCCATATCCTTGCAACAGCTTGTTATGTAACACAGGGCAGAGTATTCAAAAGAATCTGTGTCACGCCATAATGTACCCTTCCAAAACAAACCTACAGTACATTCAAAAGCTGCAAACAGTTGCACTATTATTGATTCATCTGGCATTTGTTTTCTCAATTGTTGTGTGTGAAAATAATCATAAAAAAGGCACGTAACTTATTTACAATTTCCTACATTCCAAACTGACACATTGTTTCACCCAAGCTACAATAAAGAATGCAGATCCAGTCTATTTACTGTCATTCAAATGACGTGCTGGAAAAAGGACGTACTTCTTGCTTCAAACTAAAAAAGAAAAAGAAAACAACATTAAAATTCAAAATGAGTTCTTGGTTATTTTCAGCTGATGAACTAGGTGACCAATCCATGAATTGTTTCAGCCCCACTGTATTCCAACACGGGCAGTTTTAAAAACGGTTTGCCTGTGGTGGGGTTTTTATTTGGGTAAAGAGCATCGCCATGACACCAGAGTTACAGCTCCCCTGTTTGCAAGAATGAAAGTAAGTGTGGGGGGTGAGCTTCACTATCAGAGGGTTAATGAGGCTCTGGACAGAAATCTGAGGGCTTTCCAATTTACTCTCTCAGAAATCGTCCTTTCAATGCCATTGTCGAACGAAACTGGCTGCTGTGAAAGCGAGACTGCAGCAGAGGGAGCTCAATGAACAGTAGTGTTTTATGTTTTTCGTAATGTCCAAACTGAAATAAAATGACACTTGTGTCTTAGTTTTTCTCAGAAAGCATGCTAGCATCTCGCAAATGCATGTTAGAGGAGTCTGCCCTGACGATGCCTGTTTCCAAAAGATAACTAAAACAGATCAGGAGCATAGCTCAACCACAACTGATGCTTTCATATGCCTATAAGAAGCAGCAGCTTATGGTGGTTGAAAGTGAATGCTACCAGGTGGCCACTGCTAATTTCTCTCCTGCAGATGGTTGACCCCCTCTGAGCCTGTTCTTCTGGAGGTCTCTTCCTGTTAAAAGGGAGCTCTTCCTTCCCAATGTCACCAAACGCTGTTCACATCTGGTTGTTGGTCCTTATTCTCTAGCATTATATGGTCTTTAGCTTACTATGTCAAGAGACTTAAGGTGACAGTTGTGGTGAATTGATACTATATAAATAAAAATGCAACTGAAATGAATGGCTTCATGCCTGGAATCAAAACAGCAGATGTTACTGTAAAGTGGCTCTTGGAGCTTTGAGGTCCCAAATACTTACAGAAAGGTGTTTTAAAAGAGAAACCTGGAAAACAGAGAGAGGAAAAAACTAAACTAAGATTACCAAAATAAAAAATAAAAAAAAAAGTCAAAATTTCAGTTTTTTGCCTTCTGCCTTCTGTAGAGCTCCAGTAGTTGTGAACTATCTCACCACATGAAACTCAAAGTCCAGAGAGTGAGAGTTCTTGAGTATTCAGAAGTTCATTAATGAAACACTGCAATGGAACAACTAGACATAACTGCTTAAACTGGCCCCTAACCTAACTGAAAGTATAACAGGAAGGACTACATGTCCATGGTGTGGCAGCTGTCCTCATGACAGTCTGCAAGCAAGGATATAAGTATAGCACCTGCCTAAGGAGTGCCAGCTATTTCTCTTATGATTATTATTATTTTTGAAGTTTCAAACAGTCATGTGATAATTTATGGTATTTTTTTCCCATATACTACCACACTTTCTCCATAAAAACTTGTTTTGCACTTTCAGAATTAACGTAGTATAGTGCTAGCTGGGTATAACGCACAAATGTGGGAGTGGAAGCAAGTCATTCTGACACTGGACCACGAGGCAAAATTAAAGCAGTCTGACCAGACACTGAACCTTTTGCAGCTGGAGGCCTCTTCAGAAATAATCAGGAAAAAAAAAACTCCAGGCTGATGGCAAATTGCACGAATGAATGGAGGTTACGCACGAGGGAGAGAGACTGAAAGTGAGAAAAAAGTAAATTCAGAAGGAGCCCAGTGAGAGGCTGTGATAGCAGAGAGTGTGGCCGAAAACAGCGAGGAGGAGGCGGGAGAGCGGGGAGGAGAGACGATCTGGCTGTCAGTCTGTCTGGGAAGCCAATTTGCCAAATTAAAGCTCCAAAAATCTAGGCGGCGGACAAAGGTCGGTCTGCCTGGGAAAAATCTTTCGCATCTCCAGCAATAAAATTAAAACATGTTAATAACTGCAAAGAAAAAAAATACAAGAACAAACACCCAAAACGACCTAGATGCGCCCCCGCCTCTCCGTGTCCTTGGAGCTCCGTTTCCCGTAACGATGGAGAGCAAAAGTGGCCCCCTTCTGCCGCCCCTCGCCTGTCTTCCCCGTCCATCCAGTGCGCGTCCGCAATATTCCCGAATAAATCTTTTAATCACTGACCCGGTCGGTGGAATCGAACTGACGGGGCACAACGGTGCTGTGTCCCCGCACAGCTGGATACAACAACAGCAGCAGCACATAAAGAGCCAGAGCACGAAGGGAAGGTGCCATGGTGGCAGCCAGCAGCGTGTCCCGCATGGCACAGCGAGCTGGAGAGCCGCGCTCCCACATCCAGCCTTTCTCTTTCACACCTCACATTCACATTTTATGCATTTTTAGTTTACTTTTTTAAAACTGCAATATAACGCAGAAATAAATATTCCTACCTAAATCAGCCACCACGCTTCGCGGAGTATCCAGCCGAGACAACAGGGATCCTTTCAGCGCACAGACAATAAAAATGGGGCGCAGCTGGCAGTGCCACCGGATGTCCAATATTAATTGTTAATACGGCCGATTTGAGAGCCTGTGGACGGGCTCCGGCGCTTTAACGGCCCCAGCTGCGGTCAGGTGGCCACTCTCTGTCCACACCGACTCGGACTTTCGTTACATTAAAGTTGAATAAATCTCAGAACAACTTTGGCTTCTGTAGGTCCACCTGCAGGTGCTGCTGCCGATTGATGGTGGCTGTTACAGGCCGAGGCAAGTTATGCCCGTCATTAAATGTAGGCTTTGTCGGCGAGCAACTGTAAAGTTTGAGCCATTACAAAGAATAAACACCGGGAGCAAAAGCTGCCTGGCCGCGCATATAGGAAACATAAACAAAACGGTATAAATGCGTTATGTAGCGTGAAATGGGGTAGTAAAAGTGTAATTTGGTACA
>NW_005187651.1:156122-159011 GCF_000239375.1 Pundamilia nyererei | reverse complement strand
GCATATATCTCCAGATGTTTTTGTGAACGCGGTGCATTTATTATTCCAAATTCAAAAGTATAGTTCTTTATCGTGCAGCTACAGTGTGTAAATCCGTGTGAAAGTAGCCATTTTTATCACAGAAGACCGTTAAAAGCCGTCATATTTTTTTCTATATGTGCTTTAAATATTTTGTCAGTTAATTATCGGTCGTAAAACTTTACGTAAATGCTTATGTATTTGTCCAAAGGCACAAAGCTGCGAGACGGGCTTTACCTTAACGCGTGTCCTCGGATGTCCCCTCCGAGTTAATGCTCCTCCGGACCGGGGTAAAATGTCGGCCTCGGCCTCTCCAGATGATATTACTCCGCACCATTCACGGAGGGGGGAGAAGAGGCTCACGCATGGACAGCAGCAGTGACCGCTCAGCCCAGAAATCCCGTTCAAGCTACAGCCACATGCAGGAAGTTAGTTCACGGCAGTATCGAGCTGGCCTATATGGCGGATAAACGGGACAGAAGATGGTTGTAGGACTGTTAAACACCCCCTTCTCCACCACCACCACCCCGTCCTCCTCCTCCTCCTGTCTCTCCCTCCCCTTCATTGGTGCAGAAACCTAACGTTTTGGAGATGAGAGGGTGGGAAAACAGAAGCACTCATCTCTCCTCTGAAGCTAATTCCGTCGTTAATAAACTTTTACGAGCTCGTACAGCAGACCCCCCTCTGTGTTTGACTTGGTGCCGTCCGCGGGACTCACAAAATAACACTGGGGGACACTTTTGGAGCCGGCTCCGCGGGTTAGAACCACTTTTACGGGCTCAGAATGAAATATAAACACAAGCAGAGAGATAGAGGGCGTGGATCCGCGCGTGCAGTGTGCGTCCTGTTTGCTGTCACTGAGTAACAGCGCTGTTGTTGCTGTTGGCTACGCTGTGGTTAGCTACTAGGTTCAGGGTTCAGCGAGCCATACAAGTAGTGAAAAAGAGACTGACCTGATCGAAATGGGAAGTGTGTCAGCTGTAAAAAACAAAAAACAAAAAAAAAAACAGTTGCAGTTCTCATCGGCGGGTTGGGGGGTACTTGAGTTTACGAATAATCCCGAAGAGCGAGTGTCAGAGCTAAAAGATTGGGCTGCACTTCTGGGATTGCCTTTCAAAATAAAAGTCGCGCTGAAGCATAAGATATGAAACGTACGTTATTAATTTAGGGTTATATTAAAGACATACTTTTTATAATGCAACATTTTAAATAATACCTATTTGTATTAAATCAATTAAAAACGGGGTACATACACGTTTATAACTATTTTTCCCCTTAATATCCCTTCATATCTGTTGTGTTCAAGGATTGTATTTGTTAGGTCTATAGCTTATCTATAGCTAGGTCTATAGCTGTTATCCTCTCCCATTACATACCTCGGAATAACACAAAGTGAAGTTCTTTCACACATAAAATACAATTTTTAAAGCATGCATTCTACCGTGATTCCCCTGGGGACATGTTCACTGTAACAAAATGTAAGATATGAAAAGAAATGTACAATTCTTTTTTAAAGAATATCCATACAAACCGTAAGGCCAAAAACATGATTCCTGATTTGGATAGAAAATAGAATTATTATAAGTTATATATGTTAAGTTGTTTTCTCATGACAAACAAGCCAGATACCAGGTAAAAGCTAAAATAGTTCATTCTAACCTCAAGACATTTCATCACGAGTTTGAAAATGTATCATATGATAGCAGTGATTTTGTGTCCAGGGTCCCGTGAGATCAGACTTTTATTATGAAAGACAGACCAGCCGGTTTTGCGCTCGTTCACTTTTTATAACTTGACCCATGAGTGAAAACGGATACAGTTTGATCTACGACACGGTGTCGTCATAGGGGTGTGGTCATACGACCCGTCTTTAAGGACACCGGGAGGATTCACGCTACGAACCCACTGACCTCAGCGGGGCTCTGGGGCGACTTCAGTGCAGAACCCCGCTGGGACCACTTCACCTACATACCCCCATGTCAAACAGAGGAGCAGACGTCTTTACTGTTACTGAACAGCCATGATGCAAGTCTTTTTCTAACCCATGTAAAGCAATAAAAGTACCATATAATTCCAGTTCTTTATATTCGCATTAACAACCAGTTAAATAGAGACAGGCCAGTTTGTGAATATAGATACAACTGAGGTAGAATAATCGAACTTGACAGAACGTGTTCAGTAAACATAAGACGATAAGCTGTAACATTAATATTCATCATGGTCAATAACAACATTCATTTATTTTGTAATCAGATCAAACATTTTGCACAATAATAAAGAACGATTTCTTAACATGTAAGAAACGTATGCAGTAGATTTCTATCAAAAATATTTTCTTTGAACTACAAACAGAGGCAACAGATATTTTTAACTCTGTAAATATGTGCAAGATAGAAACTGTGTTCCTGTGCTAATTTGATACACTTAGCAAACATTTAGTCAATTCAGCAGAAGAAGAGCATTAATAAATTTTGAAATGTTTGAAAACTAAAAGATTGTTTGATTACTGTGGATATACAACCACCACTTTCCAAAAACAAAAACAATGGTTTGTAACATGCAGATTCATGGAGCAATGGTTTGCAGGTTGTTTAAAATAATAGCTCCAAGCAGCACATGTGGTATGAAGAACTTGAATGCGTGTGACTATTAATGCTTCATGATAGGCATGTATGATGCATCTATACATGCATATACATGAACAAAATATGCTGCTGTTGAGATAACATCTTTCAACTCATCTGCAGGTCGTTGCAGTCTGCGTTTGTTTATTTTACACACGGTATTCCAGCCTCCTAGGAAACTGGGGTGTATAGAGCAGCTATTGATAAGCCAGGTTTACCGTAGAAATTCTTACTTTTGTAGTCTGCA
>NW_005187651.1:153516-155270 GCF_000239375.1 Pundamilia nyererei | reverse complement strand
CTACTTAGTAGTCCCTCAATAATAAGTATTAATATTTATACACATGCGAAATGAGATTTTCTTCTTTTTTCTGAACTCTGAATGTTTTTTTTCTGCTGCCACTCTGTTACACATATTCTAAGCTACATTTCAAAATATTAAGGTTGTAATCCTGTTTTTTCTTAGTATTTATACATGACTGCATTCTACTTAGTATGGTTCTGTTTCAATTGATACATCTCGATGTGTCATCTATGAGTTCAAAGTTCATTTATTAAATGTCTACCTATCACCTACCTTTTTTGTTACTCTGATAAAGAGATTTTGATTTATAGACACAGTAAAATAATAACAATGTAAAAAGTATATCATTATACAAACACAATAAGGTGTAAAATTCACAATGTATGACATCAGCCTTTAGCTCACTGCTGTCTCCATGGCTCTGTATTTCAACAACAACACCAATACTGGTTTAATAATTAATATAAAAAATTTTTTTTGGTGATTGCATTCAACACACATTATTGTTTTGACAATGAACTACTATTTCTTCTCAAAGATTGCTATGTTTAAAGTACAGAGCCCATAACTGGGTGTGTTATTTGCTGTTGCCAGCACTGGCTATCTTGTTTCATTAGCAACGTACAGCTATGATTCAGTGTCACCCCAAGCTGGATTTGAGTTTTAGCTAGCAAAAAACAGGGTTCAGACAAAGCATAAGCTTGAGACACCTGACTTCTGGAATGTGTTTTGGTAACCAAATCTTAACACTAAATATTTATATACTTAAATAAATGAATTTATGTATTTTACTTATGTCTGCAGGGTTTTCAACCATGCCTCCGGAAAAGATGGCAATCTCCAGCTGGCTAATGCTTTAGTGCCAAAAAACCTGCAGCTTCTTAACTGGCCACTGGTTGTTTGCTTCAAAACAAGTAAATCTCTATAGACTTCCATAAACTTTACAGCAGAAATCAAATATGTTTACAACCTAGCACAAAAAGGTTTTAGTTCTCTGCAGTCTTAATTTACCCGTTCTTGACGTCTGTCTAGGCGACAATAAAGTTATCTTAAGAGGCGTGGTTTCTTGGAGCCAGCCTTCTAGCCGGTTGCTGTGCTTCAACTTAGCTAAATAAAATGTTTGGCAGTGTTTTTATTGAATTGGTGAATTTCTTTCCTTTGTATTTTTCTATACAGCATTGGAAATTTGTGTTACTAATTAGGAGCTATTTGTGTTTGTGCCTCGAAACCAAAGTTGCTTGCATTAGCTGTTGTTTTCATTGGTGAATCCAAAATCTGAGATGGTGGTAGCCAAATTTGATAAAGGTGAAGGAGGCCTCTTAACCAGATTCACAAACCACCTCCACTGGCTTCTTTTGACATGCAGCAGCTGTGGCTGTATTCACCCAGATTTCATAACCACAGGAGAGGGTTGGGAGGTTAATGGACTGGTAAATTCAAAACTTTGTCTTTTAGCTGAGCTCTCTCTTCACTACCACAGACTGGTATGTGCATTTCTGTTGACACTACACCAATCTGCTGGTCCAACTCATACTTCACCTTCTCATCACTTCTAAATGAGTTCAAGATATTTTAACTCTTTTTCCTCTGTTCTGTATCTCAGAAGGAGCAGAAGGAGGAGATTTTCAGTGGAGAACCCTGAGCTCTCACCCCAGTCGTTTCATGCTTGGCTGCAGATCACTGCAGTGCATGCTGATGGGAACTCTCTGATGAAGCCAATAGAACCACATCTTCTGCAAACTGAAGAAATG
>NW_005187651.1:150382-152435 GCF_000239375.1 Pundamilia nyererei | reverse complement strand
CTTATCATGTACCATCAATAAGACTAAAACTCTATAAGAGAAAAAGGATAAGTTTAATTTGCAAAACATTGAGCAAAACATTCAGTACGTACTTGGCATATGATCTCACTTGAAATATGATTAAAATCACATTCCTAACAATGTGCAAATCCAAAAAAACCTGACTGTATGGGCATGGACATGGAATTTCTTTGGTTAGTGCTAGTTTGGGATGGGGCTTTTGTATCCTTTGAATGCTTGGTTAGATTATGACGTGGCAAATTTAGAAGCTGGGGCATCACTTTGGGCTCTTTGTATTTAGGAATCATTCGTGAACAGTTTTGCATGGGGGTGTGGCTTAGTGTGCAACAAAGTGTAGTCAGTTTAACGATTTCTTTAACTTTGCCTGTCAGTGTTTGTATGTTTGACCAGCCAGTTCATGCCTGTATATTCTCGGTGTGTCTGCAAATGTTTCTTCCACAACTGAAAGCCAACGCTCAGATGGAACATAAATAACTTGAAGAGTGCGATTGTATCCTATGAGACATAGTTCTTTATTAAGTATTTCACATACAGTGCCACTCACATACAAGCATTTACTTCACAGTAATACAAGGTTACATACAGGGTCTCAAATCCATAAACAATCCGATTTGTGATTTATTGAATGTTTGTTACCATGGTGACTCTTAACACACTTAAAAAAAAAAAATCTATCCTCGTCTATGCTGCCAGGAACATTTAACAAATGAACAGTAGCCAGTTATCAAAAATGAAAAGGAAAAAAAGTCACGAGAAAAAGAAATGAAATTGAAAATTTGAATGTTTTTTTTGAGCATTCATACTCTGCACATTTTACACGGGTTATCTGACGTCCCAGCGGTTCCCTCCTTTAGGTCGATTAGGTTGGATATGGGAGAATAATGACATTTGGTGTCCAGTGACGAACTGACTCTGGAAGCAAACTGTGGTTTGTTTTATGATGAGTGGGATTGATACTGTAATGTAATGGCTTTGTTTCCTATGGTAATCCTAACCAAAGGAAACAAACCCAAAACAAAACTGTACGGTCAGAACGTCTAACAGAATTCAGATGTCAGGACAAAACCAGAGACATTTTCAGCTTTTCTTCACATGCAGTCAACTGGCACAAAGACAAAACAATGCCAAAGTTACAAGACATGGTTGTTTTGACAAAAGACTGCATATAAAAGATGGAGGCGGTTTAGGTCTGAAAGTAAAGCCAGTGTAGAAATGCCTTGAACCTGCATTCTTTCATCTTGTAAGTTTATGGTGTCAATTAGTAGCTTCAAGCTTTTAAAAAAAATACAGCATGTTCACCTTGCAAATTATAGTCCAATTTAGAGTAAAATAGATGAAAAGGCTGAGTAAGCTGCACAGCATGGACACCTTTTCACTGGCTAGGTGTTATTTTTTTGATTATTTAAAAAGAAGTGTATGGGCTCAGTCACTCATCTCGGGTCACACGAATAAAAAATGTGTTTATTCAGTAATGCGGCGAATCGTGTTTTAAAATGGAAAGAATATCACTGGCTAACGATTTTATGCCATCCGTTTGTTTTGCAACCAGGACATCTGGAGGCATCAAATTGGGACTTGAAAAACCACTGGGTGATGTCACACATGCTGCTGACAGTTGAAATGCTCCGTTTGAGGCTTGTACACTGGTCTTCACATCCATGTGGGTGACGTTATTGTGGTTTCATCTATGTTTTATATATATATTCCAGTCTATGGTTTACCAGCACTAACAGACTACTTTGACCCTTAACTTGTGACCCTAACGAACACCTTCTTGAGGAGTTTCTAGTCTCAGTTTGAAAATTTGAAGTATTATTTAAAATGGTAAATGGTAAATGGCCTGCATTTGTATAGCGCTTTTATAGTCCCTAAGGACCCCAAAGCGCTTCACACTACATTCAGTCATTCACCCATTCACACACACATTCACACACTGGCGATGGCAAGCTATATTTAATACAACATGGTGTTCACTTTTTGTAAATACAGTCCTTTGTAAAGAAAAAAAGCCACTAAAGAAAAATATGAGACC
>NW_005187651.1:148219-150362 GCF_000239375.1 Pundamilia nyererei | reverse complement strand
AGAAGTTCTGCAAGGGTGAAGATCTGGGCAACTGTTTTAGAACCAGGCTGGAATCTGCATTGCTTGTCCTAAATCTGAGGTCCCACCATTAGCTGGGGCCTCCGTTCCAGCACCCTAAAAGAAATTTTGCCGGGAGCCTGAGCAGTACGATAACTGGAGCACTCACTCAGGATCTCCTTTTTGAAAATTGCAATCACCACTCCAGTCTGCCTCTCCACAGGCACAATGCCAGATTACAACCTAACATTAAAGAGGTGTGTCAACTGAAACATTCCCATAATGTCTAGAGGCTTTAGCATCTCAGGGCAAATCTCATCCGAACCTGGTGCTTCCTGTCATAGCTCTTCTCATCTACCCTGTCAGTGACTTCTGCCAGTTGAGGCCAATATGGCCCTCCTCCATCTGTTCAGGCTCCTTTTAACATTTCTCCTAAAAAGACATTAATTGATGAGTTCTCTAGTTCAACAGCTCTTCAGTTTTCTTTGTTTGTTTTTTAGCAATGCACTTTCTTTTGATAGATTTGGGTGAGTGTCTATAAATCATGCATGCTTATCTTACTGCTCTGTTGTGACAATCTTGCATGAGGGAGTCAACCTTGTCCTTGATTACCAAGGTAACCTAAACTAGCTCAGCCCCACAGCATAGACCTCTGTCTCTTTTAGAGATAGTGGAAAATATCAACAGAGATGCTGCAAAAAGGTCAACATCAGGAAGGTTCAATGATATTTTTATTCTTAGCGCAAATACACAGCGATACAGTAGATCTACAATTCTGCTACAACTTCCCATCAGTGTTCTGGGTATTCACAGAATTTTTTTTAAAAAGTCACCATTTAAAAATGAATCAGTCTGTGTTTCTTATCATGTACCATCAATAAGACTAAAACTCTATAAGAGAAAAAGGATAAGTTTAATTTGCAAAACATTGAGCAAAACATTCAGTACGTACTTGGCATATGATCTCACTTGAAATATGATTAAAATCACATTCCTAACAATGTGCAAATCCAAAAAAACCTGACTGTATGGGCATGGACATGGAATTTCTTTGGTTAGTGCTAGTTTGGGATGGGGCTTTTGTATCCTTTGAATGCTTGGTTAGATTATGACGTGGCAAATTTAGAAGCTGGGGCATCACTTTGGGCTCTTTGTATTTAGGAATCATTCGTGAACAGTTTTGCATGGGGGTGTGGCTTAGTGTGCAACAAAGTGTAGTCAGTTTAACGATTTCTTTAACTTTGCCTGTCAGTGTTTGTATGTTTGACCAGCCAGTTCATGCCTGTATATTCTCGGTGTGTCTGCAAATGTTTCTTCCACAACTGAAAGCCAACGCTCAGATGGAACATAAATAACTTGAAGAGTGCGATTGTATCCTATGAGACATAGTTCTTTATTAAGTATTTCACATACAGTGCCACTCACATACAAGCATTTACTTCACAGTAATACAAGGTTACATACAGGGTCTCAAATCCATAAACAATCCGATTTGTGATTTATTGAATGTTTGTTACCATGGTGACTCTTAACACACTTAAAAAAAAAAAATCTATCCTCGTCTATGCTGCCAGGAACATTTAACAAATGAACAGTAGCCAGTTATCAAAAATGAAAAGGAAAAAAAGTCACGAGAAAAAGAAATGAAATTGAAAATTTGAATGTTTTTTTTGAGCATTCATACTCTGCACATTTTACACGGGTTATCTGACGTCCCAGCGGTTCCCTCCTTTAGGTCGATTAGGTTGGATATGGGAGAATAATGACATTTGGTGTCCAGTGACGAACTGACTCTGGAAGCAAACTGTGGTTTGTTTTATGATGAGTGGGATTGATACTGTAATGTAATGGCTTTGTTTCCTATGGTAATCCTAACCAAAGGAAACAAACCCAAAACAAAACTGTACGGTCAGAACGTCTAACAGAATTCAGATGTCAGGACAAAACCAGAGACATTTTCAGCTTTTCTTCACATGCAGTCAACTGGCACAAAGACAAAACAATGCCAAAGTTACAAGACATGGTTGTTTTGACAAAAGACTGCATATAAAAGATGGAGGCGGTTTAGGTCTGAAAGTAAAGCCAGTGTAGAAATGCCTTGAACCTGCATTCTTTCATCTTGTAAGTTTATGGTGTCAATTAGTAG